>NW_017670255.1:464786-495408 GCF_001879085.1 Nicotiana attenuata | reverse complement strand
CGCACGGTGTACCATTTTCGGTTGACATGTGCTCAATTGATAGGTGTTAAGGTATGCTCTTATGTTACTAGGCAGTGAGAAACTTTCATGATGATATTCGCAAGAGAGTAGATTGACTGTTCAAACCATATAATCCATATACACAACTGAGTAAAACAGTGACTCGAGAAGGATCACAACGCTGGGATGCTTTGCATGGAACTTGGCACCACAAAGGTAAATTTTATGACGGTGCATGTAGAGGCACAAACGAGTACATTTTGTCCAATTAAACAAAAGGATTCTGTAAGAAATTCATCGGATATAATCCCTTGGTGAGAATTTAGGAAAAGCAAGTGGGAAGTATCAATTCTAGAGTTATAACTCAATTCAAGGGCATAATTATAGAACTTAATTCCACAAGAATGTAAATAAGAGGATTCATAATAGAGTAGATTCACGAATAATGCGTCTCGTTCAAAGAGTTGATACACGTAATGTTTTGTTATTTAACACCTTGCTAAGACCACGTTTATGAGAACTCTTCAATAGGGATGTACATACATATTGAGTAGAAATTCTGATTTGACTCACTTAACGACGTTAGGTTGATAGGGCAATAGCTTAATCGATACCCCTCGACTCCACATCTCTAATGTACGTAGGTAACATGCTGACATACCACATGATCTGATGGTGCAGAGACATCAATAGGGACAAGGACACTCCCCTCTTAGAAATATGTTTTACCAATCTATCCACATCTTAATACATTCTCCTAACAAGCCCTTGGGCAATCCACTCGGACTCGCGGATTATGGCATCAAGGTTACCAATCTTGAGACTAAGACTTAGAGACGAAATTAGCTCCCTAACTTGAGCTCTATTGCACGATTGGAGTATAAAAGAAGGGTGAAATTCCTAAATGTCTGAATAGACTCCAACTTATAGATGTGGTTGACAACACACCGATAAGAAGGACTCTACTAGACACGGCTCCGAGACATCCTAGGACACTTTAAAACCTTAGGCTCTGATACTAAGTTTGTCACGCCCCAAAATCCGAGGAGCGCGACCGGCGCTCAACCGAGTAAACCCGACCGAGCAAGCCTGTTAGATCTCATTCTACCCAATCTAACTCATGAATAACTAGGAGATGGACTCCATTAATCAAATTCTATAAACATATCATTAACGATTTCCATTTCATTTTCATTAGCAACTTCATTCGCAATATTAAATGTATTAGAAGTTTTATACATCATTGCCAAACATCGATATTTCTATTTTAAATTCCCATGCCCGACACTACCCACAACCTGTCTACGGAGCCTCTAACTACAACTAAAGAATAATATGGAAATGCCGGCAACAAGGCTCCGGCTATACCTTACACAAATACAAAAACAAGACTCCGGGAAGAAGAGCGGCATGAGCCACACAGGGCCCCGAGAGGAAAGGGGCTCACCAATACAGCTGCCGAAAAATGGATAAGGTGCTACTGTCGGTGGACTGGAGCACCTGCTATAGAACCACCTACAATCATAACACGAATGTAGTGCCCCCGGCAAAAGGGACGTCAGTACATTTGAATTGTATTGGTATGTATAAACAAACTTCACCCCAAGTAAAATCAAATAACACACAAGTAACAGACATCACTAAAATCAACGATCAAATGCACGTGAAAGAAACAATCAAAGCCAAACAGGTT
This sequence comes from Nicotiana attenuata, assembly GCF_001879085.1. Taxonomy (NCBI): domain Eukaryota; kingdom Viridiplantae; phylum Streptophyta; class Magnoliopsida; order Solanales; family Solanaceae; genus Nicotiana; species Nicotiana attenuata. Next base: position 493,715 of record NW_017670255.1, on the reverse strand, counting down.
TCACAGTCTCTCCTTTTCCCCTTCAATATTATCACATCAATGATTTCACAATTTTCTCATATTTTCATTTCAATAGTGATTTCGATCACTTTCCACCCTTATTACCTCGGCCACCCTTATCACCACAACCCACACCTTATCACTTCGTGTTGCGGCGCGCAACCCGATCCCACCGAACAGTCACAATTCATAAACAACACACAACAATAACAATTCACAAGAACAATAACAACAATTCTCAAAGAACAACCACAACAATTCACAAGAATTTCCGTAGCCATCAATACCATTTCATCATATTCAACAACTCATATGCAATTTAAGTCACCACAATAATTACCCACAACAGGCCAAATATGTTATTACCACAGTTGTTCCAAGTGCATCATTTACGATTTCCTTCCATCATTTGTTTCTCAGTTCTTTCCACATAACACTTTCACAATCACACACCCACATTTGATTTGTTTCCATTTACTTGCACCATCATATCGTAAGACTTAACCAACAACGTTCAAGGCACATTAATCACAAGAATTCACAAATAGTTCACATAAGTAAACACATACTTCCATGTCGACATCCTCAAGCTTTTACAAACTTTGCACATGACGAGATAGGCACATCAAATCACTTCTCACAATCACATATAACTTGGTGGTATGGAAATCAACTAAGGCAATCAATTCACATATTTTCATAGAAGGTACACATACCGTATGCTCGTCACAACAAGGGGATTCTACAAGAGTTAAAGTTAGCCATACATACCTCGTTTAAGCTTTCCTTAAGTTACTACAACGTTCCGGAAATTCTAGCAATTCCAATCTAGTTTGAGACATAACAAAATTGAACACAAATTAGAAAGGTATTCATGGTTTCAGCTCATTTGAGCATTTTATCAAATACTAGTTGAGCATCTTAATCTCAAGTCTCTTTTTCAAGGTTTTCCTTCATTCCCCAACCAAATCTTTACTTATTTATGTTAAACAATCTTCCCATAAACCTAAGTTGAACATGCATGTATACACAATATTAATACACCCAAGAATCATACCTTAATAACCCATCTTATACTCCAAACTCGAAATTAAAACCTAGGGTATAGAATCTTACCTCTTAGATGAAGAACTTGTGATTGGGATCTTTGATTCTTGAAGATTGATGCAAGATTGGATGATTTAAATGTTGGGTTCCTCCTTCTCTCTCTAAAATGCTCTCACCTCTCTCTAAAATCAGTAGAAAATGACCCCAAAATGAACCCTAAAGCCTATATATTAAAATGGGGTCGGGTTATAAAAATTAGAAAATTAACCCTCCGATGTCAAGTATGCTACCGCAGAATCCACCGCAGAATGGGTATGCGGGCCGCAGATTCGTCGCAGAACTCGTTGCCCAAAACTGGGCTGTTCTATCTCAATCTGCGACCATTCTGCGATCGCAGAATGGTTATGCGGTCCGCAGAGTTAAATCTGCGATCGCAGATTTCACGCAGAATCGCATTTTTCCAGCTTTTGGTAATTTGATCATAACTTTGTGTAGGAAGGTCCAANTTACCAGTCATTAATGTAATCACAAAGGTGTTCATCAACAAGAATATAATTTCATTTCAATCAACAATCCATATGAAGTCAAGCCACGATGATTCTTGCCAGTAGTGCATCATATAGGATATTACCATGATCATATAGTTCAATCAAATCAATTCACACCCCTCTTTTATCACTACCTTCTTAGACATAAACATATGGAAACACAAAGTACGTGAGGAACAGTTACGGGGAATATCATACTCCTAGTGCAACCTAATGTGGAATACACTTATGTTACCTTTATTATCAACTCACATAACATCTTCAGGGGGAAATATGGGGAATAGCCTGCTCACCTCCAAACTCTAAATCTCTAGGCGAACACTCACACTAAACCCTTGATGACCTTCAACAATTACTCTAAGATGTGCTATCATAAACTGACCATATAATTACCTATCCAATATATATGTGATCACATTGTGAAGCTTCATCTTTAACTTGTCTGAGCTTATAATACCCAATAGATCTAATACAGTGAGGAAGAACAGAGTTCAAGATCAGGCTGGAGTTATTCGGGAATTCATTAATGTTCTGAGCAGAGCATTTTATGAGGTTATATGCTAAGAGACACTGAAGGTTACTACTAACAATACTGATATGGTTAATTATTGTGAGGACATCAATTATTAGACAAATAAGTGAAAGGGGTAACTCGTACATTGGCAATAGGAACCATTAAGGAGGAATACTCAAGTACGTGAACCACTCGTTCTCTAGAGTGTAGGGAAAATCCGTTTATCAAGAATAAGAATAATCTGGCACCTTGAATGTGATATGGGTTTCAAAATACATGCAGTTGAATTACACTCTTGACATTACTTGACACACGGAATCTATGCCACAAGCCCGTGAGGATGAAAAGAAGTTGAGCTCTTATGACATTATCAAATTTCAGATAGTTTAACCCTTCCTGATAATTGATCACATATGAGGGAACTAAAGATACGACCACTTGTCTTCCAAATCAATATGCTCATGATATGTGCAAAAATATGAAGGCATCCAATCTCACCCCTTTCTAAAGTAAAACCACATAGCTCGGATATCTAAATGTTGGGATGACATCATGTATTGGTTAGAGGCGTTCATGATGCTCCAGGAAGAGAGACAAATGCCACTCCTATCCACCCAAGGGGGTGTGATACCAAGGGTAGTAAAACTACCCTCACATGAAAATGATATAGTCAATTATTCTAGAAGTCGAGTGAGAAGAAGGCCACGTAACAAATCCAATCTGACCTATTTAAGACTTTGGAAAAAAGGGGATGCGCTTTGGTTTGAAATCAGGGAAATTTTAGCCTGAGCTTAAACGAAAATTATTACTTTTGAAACCCATGGGACAAGCCCTCGTAGTCCTAGAAAATCGATAACAATGGCGAGGAAGTACTTAAAACCATTACGAGTTGGTATAAAACAAGACCTCAAAGTGCCCACATGGATAAGTTCGAAAGAATGAGACGTCTTAATGCATTTATCTCGGAGAAGTAACCTGGGCTATCTGGTCACATGGACAAGTGGAGAAGGTAGATGATTGTTTAGGAAAAACTCTCATAAGAAGTGCGAGCAATATCTTTTTATCCTAACAAAAGGAATACGTCCTCATCCTTAATGCGACAAGACTTCCTCTTTGATGCCATGAAACATAAATGAATTCTACAATGAGAGTTATCGGATGAAGTAGATAGTAGGGTAGCAAAACTAATGAGCACCATTTGGAACCAACGATCATAAACCAAGTTTAATACATTAGAAGTCTGTAGGAAAGGAGAAATTTGCCCACTCTCAGGGCGTTTGTAGAGTACATAAAAGTGAGGTTAATTAAATCATATCATATAGTTGGATAACTAGTCGAGACATTGAGATGATATAGCATTGAAGATTATGGGTAAACAACACATGATGCAAGACAAATTACAGGAAGTGAGAGAGCCTTATGGAAGTAATCTCTACATTGTAACCACTAGGAATGGTGGCAATACAAAGCGATTATTTATTTATTTTTTTGAAAGAAGATCTTTATATGAAGTCACGTTATTTATAGCTCTAGAATTCAAAAATTCAATTGTGTTTAGAAACTCAACTTCATAATAAACATTGCAACACACTTCTATACAACCAACTATTACAAGCCATATGGGGAGATGCTATAAGACTTGACTGAGAGAAAGGTTTTGACATACGAATGTGTTACTAGGTGTATTTCTCATTGGCCAACCCAAAACCAAAAGGCGAGACTTAGACTGATAAGCAGATCGTTGGACTAGCACAAGTGTAGATAATCCATTATCGGAAAGAGATCATTCAATTTCGGCAATTGCGGCAGGCTATCAACCCTTAATGAATCTTGAAGTTATATGAGAACCCAATGAGATAGTATGGAATAATCATGGAGGGTTTGCAGATGTTCATAGTGAGTTTTTCATGGATTTTTACTTGAGACAATTAACACATGTTGGAGGTGTAAAGAGAAGATAAACATTTGTTATGAGCTGGACATGTTTCTGCTATATTAGCTCCCAACTGCAATATACGACCATGCCACAAGCAACCACAATACCAAGACAAGGTGAGCTTCCTACTACGGGATGTCCCAAGTGGACACGAAAGTTATGGAGGCACAATATCTTCCTATGACGGGAATGTGAGGATCCCCAAATTTTCAGAGAGACTTTATGCGCACGGTGACCATTTCGGTTGACATGTGCTCAATTGATAGGTGTTAAGGTATGCTCTTATGTTACTAGGCAGTGAGAAACTTTCATGATGATATTCGCAAGAGAGTAGATTGACTGTCAAACCATATAATCCATATACACAACTGAGTAAAACAGTGACTCGAGAAGGATCACAACGCTGGGATGCTTTGCATGGAACTTGGCACCACAAAGGTAAATTTTATGACGGTGCATGTAGGGGCACAAGAGAGTAGATTTTGTCCAATTAAATAAAAGGATTCTGTAAGAAATTCATCGGATATAAACCCTTGGTGAGAATTTAGGAAAAGCAAGTGGGAAGTATCAATCCTAGAGTTATAACTCTATTCAAGGGCATAATTATAGAACTTAATTCCACAAGAATGTAAATAAGAGGATTCATAATAGAGTAGATTCACGAATAGTGCGTCTCGTTCAAAGAGTTGATACACGTAATGTTTTGTTATTCAACACCTTGCTAAGACCACGTTTATGAGAACTCTTCAATAGGGATGTACATACACATTGAGTAGAAATTCTGATTTGACTCACTTAACGACATTAGGTTGATAGGGCAATAGCTTAATCGATACCCCTCAACTCCACATCTCTAACGTACGTAGGTAACATGCTAACATACCACATGATCTGATGGTGCAGAGACATCAATAGGGACAAGGACACTCCCCTCTTAGCGATATGTTTCACCAATATATCCACATCTCAATACATTCTCCTAACAAGCCCTTGGGCAATCCACTCAGACTCGTGGATTATGGCATCAAGGTTACCAATCTTGAGAATAAGACTTAGAGAGGAAATTAGCTCCCTAACTTGAGCTCTATTGCACGATTGGAGTATAAATGAAGGGTGAAATTCCTAAATGTCTGAATAGCCTCCAACTTATAGATGTGGTCGACAACACACCGATAAGAAGGACACTACTAGACACGGCTCCTAGACATCCTAGGACACTTTAAAACCTTAGGCTCTGATACCAAGTTTGTCACACCCCAAAATCCGAGGAGCGCGACCGGCGCTCAACCGAGTAAACCCGACCGAGCAAGCCTGTTAGATCTCATTCTACCCAATCTAACTCATGAATAACTAGGAGATGGACTCCATTAATCAAATTCGATAAACATATCGTTAACGATTTCCATTTTATTTTCATTAGCAACTTCATTTACAATATTAAAGGTATTAGAAGTTTTATATATCATTGCCAAACATCAATATTTCTATTTTAAATTCCCATGCCCGACACTACCCACAACCTGTCTACGGAGCCTCTAACTACAACTAATGAATAATATGGAAATGCCGGCAACAAGGCTCCGGCTATACCTTGCACAAATACAAAAACAAGACTCCGGGAAGAAGAGCGGCATGAGCCACACAGGGCCCCGAGAGGAAAGGGGCTCACCAATACAGCTGACCGAAAATGGATAAGGTGCTACTGTCGGTGGACTGGAGTACCTGCTATAGAACCACCTACAATCATAATACGAATGTAGCGCCCCCGGCAAAAGGGACGTCAGTACATTTGAATTGTACTGGTATGTATAGACAAACTTCACACCAAGTAAAATCAAGTAACACACAAGTAACAGACATCAATAAAATCAACGATCAAATGCACGTCAAAGAAAAAATCAAAGCCAAACAAGTTTCACAATCTCTCCTTTTCCCCTTCAACATTATCACATCAATGGTTTCACAATTTTCTCATATTTTCATTTCAATAGTGATTTCGATCACTTTCCACCCTTATTACCTTGGCCACCCTTATTACCTCAGCCACCCTTATCACCACAACCCACACCTTATTACTTCATGTTGCGGCGCGCAACCCGATCCCACCGAACAATCACAATTCACAAACAACACACAACAACAACAATTCACAAGAACAACAACAACAATCTCAAAGAACAACCACAACAATTCGTAAGAATTTCCGTACCCATCAATACCATTTCATCATATTCAACAACTCATATGCAATTTAAGTCACCACAATAATTACCCACAACAAGCCAAATATGTTATTACCACAGTTGTTCCAAGTGCATCATTTACGATTTCCTTCCATCATTTGTTTCTCAGTTCTTTCCACATAACACTTTCACAATCACACACCCACATTTTATTTGTTTCCATTTACTTGCACCATCATATCGTAAGACTTAACCAACAACGTTCAAGGCACATTAATCACAAGAATTCACAAATAGTTCACATAAGTAAACACATACTTCCATGTCGACATCCTCAAGCTTTTACAAACTTTGCACATAATAAGATAGGCACATCAAATCACTTCTCACAATCACATATAACTTGGTGGTATGGAAATCAACTAAGGCAATCAATTCACATATTTTCATACAAGGTACACATACGATGCTCGTCACAACAAGGGCATTCTACAAGAGTTAAAGTTAGCCATCCATACCTCGTTTAAGCTTTCCTTAAGTTACTACAACGTTCCGGAAATTCTAGCAATTCCAATCTTATTTGAGACATAAAAAAATTGAACACAAATTAAAAAGGTATTCATGGTTTCAGATCATTTGAGCATTTTATCAAATACTAGTTGAGCATCTTAATCTCAAGTCTCTTTTTCAAGGTTTTCCTTCATTCTCCAACCAAATCTTTACTTATTTATGTTAAATAATCTTCCCATAAAACTAAGTTGAACATGCATGTATACACAATATTAATACACCCAAGAATCATACCTCAATAACCCATCTTATACTCCAAACTCGAAATTAAAACCTAGGGTATAGAATCTTACCTCTTAGATGAAGAACTTGTGATTGGGATCTTTGATTCTTGAAGAGTGATGCAAGATTGGATGATTTAAATGTTGGGTTCATCCTTCTCTCTCTAATGTGCTCTCACCTCTCTCTAAAATTAGTAGAAAATGACCCCAAAATGAACCCTAAAGCCTATATATTAAAATGGGGTCGGGTTATAAAAATTAGAAAATTAACCCTCCGATGTCAAGTATGCTACCGCAGAATCCACCGCAGAATGGGTATGCGGGCCGCAGATTCATCGCAGAACTTGTTGCCTAGAACTGGGCTGTTCTGCCTCGTTCTGCGACCATTCTGCGATCGCAGAATGGTTATGAGGTCCGCAGAGTTAAATCTGCGATCGCAGATTTCACGCAGAATCGTATTTTTCCAGCTTTTGGTAATTTGATCATAACTTTGTGTTGGAATGTCCAAATGACGAACGCTTTGAAGCGTTGGAAACTAGACTAGAAGACCTTTAATTTGATAGGTTATCTGTCATCTAAAACCTTATAGATATTTAGATATGCTCATTCAAAGTATGGACTAGTGCAAGATCGTTGGGAATTTTAGCCTATTATGGACTTTTCCAATTTTTCTTAGACTTAGGCCTTTCCTTGGATCCCAAATTACTTACCATAAGACTTATACACATATTTACCAAATCCAATGGATGTACACCATGTTAATAACACATAAAAATATTATAATAATCCTACGTGACACCACGAAATCCTAAATTACTTAGCAAATATTTCCGGGGCCTTACAGAATAACAAAAACAAAAGAAAAATCAAAAATGGACTCAAACCCTTAAGAAGGTTGTCATGCCATCTATCATTGGGAAGAGCCACCCGGTTCGCACTATACTCCACCCTTGGAAAGAACCGTGGCATTAAGAAAACCAAGGGTTTATTGAAAACGCCAAAAAATAAAATAAAAGGCTATGAGCCTACCTACGAAGCTAAAAACGAAAATTTTTTGCGAAAATAGAAAAGCAGAATGAATATATACAATAGGGGAATAGAATATACAATGAGGGATGAAAATATACCGAATGTAACTTTATATACAGACCAAAAGATAAGAAAAAGTACGATAAAAGTAGCTAAAGTGTAAAGTTATATACAGACCAACTAGGAAATCAAATAAACAGAACATAAAGTGAAAGTCTAATATGTACAATCATCCAGATAATCCAAAAAATGTAGGGCGCACCCCCACAAATAAGAGTTGGCATTGTCCCCAAAGCCAACTACACAAATAAGCACAAAATATCAGTGAAAGGATATAGAAAAGCTCCCTAGTCCTGGTCCGTCGGCATAGGATCCTCAGTGATCCCCTGATCCCCTGTATGGGCGGGAACCTCAGACTGGTCCCCTGCCTGCTGCTGCGCTGCTGCTGGGATAGTGGCCTGCTCCTGGACCGGCTGAATAGTGGGTGCATCACTGGAGGGAATCCCCTGAGTCTCCGCAAGCTCAATTACTACACCCTCTGCACTGGGAAGCTTCCTCTTCTTCCTTGGAGGCTGGGATGCCTGCCCCTGCTGTGGCTCTGGTGCTGCTGCTGGGGGAGCTGGATCCTCAAATAGCAAGTCTAAAGGCATTTGATCTGCCAATAGCTTGTCCACATCCGCTCGAAGTGCCTTCACCGACTCCTTAGATGCCCTTGACTTTCTCATCTTTCTATGCTCCTTGTAAGCTCTTTCAGAGCTTTACCATGTGAATCTACCGCCTTAGTCAAGGTGGCCTGAGTCTCTAAAATCTTTTCCTGGTTGGCCAGGAGCTTCTTCAATGTTTCCTCAATAAACTGAGGAATCTGAGCAGTGGCTGGTGCTGACTGGGCCTCAACTGAAGTAGCCAATGATGACAACTTGGATGTCGTAGCTGACATCCAGTTGTTCAAACTGGCCAAAGTCTTTACTAACTGATGGGCTGTGAGAGGGTTGGTCCGCGAAGCAAGGACTGACGGGCCAGCTGAAGAAATCGGACCCGCATAAGAGGAGGGCATATCAGCAATAGTTGTGGCAGCTGGGATAGAGGGAAGCTCAGTAGAAGGCTCCACAGCAGACTCTACCGCAACTAGCTCCTCAGACTGGCCAATCGGGGTAGAGGTGGATGCCTTGTGCTTCTTGTCCTTTGGGTTGTCTGGCCCTTGAATGCTGAACCATGAGAATGGAGACACGGGGCGAACTTTCACATCATAAGGCTTCTTCTTCACCTTCGCATCCCGAAAATACATGCTGAGAGTGTTGGGAAATGGATAGTTCCCAATGCTCTCAACTCCCACCGAGGTGATCGCCCTGTTCATCACATTCCCCACATTAATAGGGAAACCCGTCATGATAGAGGCAATCAGCACCGCACAAGGAAGAGGGATAGTCTGGTCATGGGAAGTCGGGTCAAGCCTGTTGCAGACAAATGTAAGCCACCCTCTAGCTTCGAAGTTCAAATTCTTCCTCAAGATTTTCACCACTGCCTGCATCCGATCCGGAATAGTACCCGAATGAGCCAAATGCTCAGCCGACCATGGGCGAACCTCCTCCTTCATTGCCAACTTCTCATTGTATTGAGTTTCGTCTTTATCATCAAAATGCAAATATTCATTGAAAGCTCTCCCAGAAAATACTATGTTTTTGTCTCGCACTTTGGTCGCAATTGAGCCCTTTTTGGTGTGGGCTACATTGCAGTAAAACTCCTTTACCATGTGCTCGTTGGCATCTATCAAGTCTTCACAAAAATGCTCCCATCCTACTCTGGTATGAAACTGCCTGTGTACATTGGGAAGAAAGGGCAATAGATCTCGGGTGATTATACTTCTTTCTGTGATCAGCTTCCGTTTAGGCCACAGTTCCCTAAATTTTTGGAAAGCCACCTGGCTAACAAACCGGTCTTGCCAAACTTCCGCTTTTCTTGTTAGTTCGATTCCACCCACCTGAGGCACCCCACTATCCGGAACCTCCTCATAATTATGAGTCCCCCCTGCTGCACTCTCCCTAGATACTGAAGCTGTGGGGGAGGTGGAGTATTCACCGCTACCCACTGCTGAGCCATCAGACGACTCAGACTGAATACTTTGTGGAGCTTGGGCTATAGGTGGGGCTGGGACTGAGGGGGCTTGCCTCGAGTCAGCTGAGAGCTCCTGAGAAGGAAGATACTCACTCCCCGACTGGTCGTCATCACTCACTACCACTTGTTTTCTTGTTTTCAGTTTTTGTCGAGGAGTGAGTTTTGTTTGTTTCCCTTTTCCTCCCGGGGAGGGTTCACCTCGTCCGGGTTGTTTTCCACCTCGATCTCTTAGTTTAACCATTTCCTGCAAAAAAACACGTCTAACTTTGTTAGTTGAAGCACTGGCAGTGTATAAGTTGATGAAAATAATTGCACAATATCAAGTTGAAAAGCTGCAGAACACAGTGCAGAATAGAGCAGCGCGGACCGCACAATTTTGGGTGCGGCCGCGTAGGAGGCACCGCGGGCCGCGTGGAAACGACTGCGGGCCGCACTGAACAACTTTCACAAATGATACCTCTCTGAATCTCCCCAACGCGGCCCGCGTAAAATTTGTTTTTTTCGTTGGGCCAGCGCAGACCGCACAATTAGGAACGCGGCCGCGCTTGAGAAGCTTTATAAGTACTGGGCCAACACGGACCGCGACAAAATGACCGCGGCCCGCGCTTAGGCAAAGTCAGGCACTGAGTTAGGATTTTACAAATTAGTCCATTTTTGTTCAAGTTCGTGAATCCTAGTTGTCCCTACTCAACTACCCAACATGGAATTCATACCCAACATCCAAAAACAACATTTAAACTAACCTAATAATTGAGTTCAAGAAAAAATGAAAGAACAAGAAGCTACACTACTGGGAAATAGTAAAAAAATTGAAAAATAAACACTAATTAAGGATAATTGCATGAAATGTTACCGGGAATAAGAAGAATCAAAGCACTTGATGCAACACAAAAGAAAATCTCAGATGAACAGTGCAAAATTAGGGTTCAGGAGTTCAGAGTGTAAAAAGTGTAAAATGAGGCCTAAGGTTCCTATTTATAGAGAACTGTGGGGCCCCATACTCACTGATAAGTAGGATTTTAACGTGTTTTATGCCCCTACTTGCCTATGCTTTGAGTATAATTTGATACAAAATAATCCCAAAATGCTCACAGGTTGTGCTTGATTGCAGGTTTGAGCGACAACGTGACCGAATTGTCAAAGATCGGCTCAAAACGGAGTGAAACCTGCTCAAGCATCAAAGGCCAAGAAAAGTGAAGGAAAAAGACCCTAGTGCGGACCGCAAAAAAGTTCACGCGGCTGCACTAGGAGAATCAGAGAAGTGCTGATTCAAGACTCTCACCACGCGGCCACGGTTGGATATACGCGGCCCGCGCTCAGATCNCATGTCGCCAGGCAACGTTGTTGATTTCGATATTGATTTGATGTCGGGCACCGTATCGTATGGCACCGTCAGAGTTAAAGGAGTTGAGGGAACAACTTCAGGATTTCCTTGATAAGGACTTCGTTGGCAGGCCAATGTGGATGCTGATAAGTTAGGATTTTAACGTGTTTTATGCCCCTACTTGCCTACACTTTTGTTATAAAATTGCTACAAAATAGTCCCGAAACGCTCACAAGTTGTACTTGATTGAAGGTTTGATCGACAAAGCGATGAAAGTCAAATATCGGCTAAGAAAGGAGTGAAACCTGCTCAAGTGTCAAAGACCAAGGAAGTTGAGGAAAAGAGGCCCTAGTGCGGACCGTGCAACTGTGAATGCAGCCGTACTACGAGGTTCAGAGAATGGCATATTCAAGGGGAAGGCTACGCAGCCGCGGTCATTTCCACGCGGTCCGCGGTTAGGCTCCACGGCCGCGCTACACTTTTACGCGGTCCGCGGAGCAGAGATTCAGAGAGCCAATTATTTGACCACTTCCGAGTAAAGCGGCCCGCGTCCATTTCTGTGCGGCCGCGCTAACTTCCACCGCGGCTGCGCTACATTTTTACGCGGTCCGCGGTCCTCAACTTCAGAGAAGCAGAAACCAAGAATCCAGAGCCAGTGCGGCCGCGGTCATGTTTGCGCGGTCCGCGCTGACCCCGCAGGGGTATTTTTGTCCAGTTTTTCCAGCCCAGTATAAATAGGACCTTTTTCCATTTTTAGGTTAAGTTTTATTTTTCTGAAGCTGCTGAGCTCGTGAGACCGAATAGTTTAGCCATTTTTGGCACTTTTGCTCTTCAATATTGTATTTTCTTCCTATCAATTAATTAATATGTTTACTTCTTCATCTATTTCTTTAATTTTTGCATCTAGCATGAGTAGCTAAACTCACTAGCTAGGGTTGTGGCTCAACCCTAGTGTGGGTAATTGATGGGTGTTGCCATCTAAGGTTAGATTGATATTGGGTGTTTGTTATTTGGGTTAATTTTAGGTTTTAATTAAGGATTGGTGGTTGCAAACACTGATTCTAGCTTGGTGGGTTTAACTCTTCTTGAGAAAGAGAGTCTATGACCCCAAAATTGACCCAACAAGGAATTGGGATGGACCCATGAGAAATGGTAGTCCCAATTAACGGGTTAAACCTCGAGAGAGTAATCACCCTACTTGAACCCTAGTTGCTTGGTCTAATTGGCCTACCCAATTGGTCTCGAGAGAGTCAATTGGGCAAAATCACTCTCTCTACCGAGAGGTGTGAGAGTGGGTACAATTGAGCAACGGTTATAGCATAAGCCCCAAATATGTCAATCTATCCTTAGTAGCATCTACCCGTTAATTAGCCACCTAGGCAATGCCACGACCCTAGTGCCTTTCTCTATATTAATTACAACTTAGCAATATTCCCGTAGCATAATTTAGTTTCAATCATTAGCTTTATAAAAGTAGATATAAAAAATCAAAACCAAAGATGTTTGAAGTGATATTAGAAGCACAACCGCAATTCTAGACTAAACAGACATTACAACTCCACTACTAGCTCCCTGTGGAAATTCGATCCCGAACCACTATTCGGGTAAAAGCTATTGCAACCCGCTCTTCCTACCTTAGTGTAGTGTCGAGTCGGCAGCGAGTCGACGATTCTCACTTTTTGGCGCCGTTGCCGGGGAGCTTACGGTGTTGACTATCTGTTTGGTTAGTTTTGTGTTTTGCTTCTCTTTCCTTCTTGTTTACTAATTTTGTTTGTGTCAATTAATCAGGTACTATGGCTTTAAATGGAAACGACCCTCTTGGAAACGTGATCGCGGGGGAGGAGGTAGAGGATATTGGAGATGAGGAGGTGCCTCTTGTACCTCCCGGACCAAGGAGAGGCCGCCAGTCCAATCTAAATGACAACGTTCCAGACCCTCCTCCGCCACCTCCAAGAGCGGTCCCTCGGGTGCTGCCAAATCAAGGATATGCAAGTGCCATTGTTCCTCCCCGAATCGGGCGGGGAACTTTCAAATCACAAATGTTATGTTGACCTTGCTCGAGCAAAGAGGGTATTTTACGGGCGCCTCCGACCAAAATGCCTACAAGCACTTGAAGGGGTTCGTAGATACTTGCTGGGGGAGCAAGCAAACAAACGTGTCCGAGGATGCGTTGAGATTGAGGCTTTTCCCGTTCTCTCTTCGGGGTAAAGCGTTGGACTGGTTAGAAAGGCTACCAAATCATTCTATCACTACATGGGATGAATTGGCGGACAAATTTATTGCCAAGTTCTTTTCTCCAAGTCATATGGCAGCTCTTCGGGAGGAAATTCTAGCTTTCAAGCAAATGCCAACGGAACCTTTGCACGACATATGGGAACGATATAGAACAATGGTGAAGGAGTGCCCTAACAACCACATGACTGAGGCGATGATCCAACAGACTTTTAATAGGGGCATCAACACCACGAATCAGTGCATTGTGAACCAATTGGCCGGTGGGAATTTTATGAAACTTTCTTACTAAGAAGCTTGTGAAGTACTTGATGAAATGGCTGACACTTCTTCGGCATGGCAAAGCGAGCAAATGTGCCCCAAGGTGACCCCACGGTCATCCATTTGCACAAGGAGTTGAATGACCATGGCCAAGCTATTACCGAACATACAACAACAATGAATCAGTTGGCGAAGGTGCAATTGCAACAAGTAGAAAATCCGCGCCAAGTCAATGCAATGGAGAGTGTTTCTATGCTAAAAAGGAGGCAAAGAGGGCAACAACAACCTCAGGGAAATGGTGATCAATTTGACAACAACAATGATGGTGGTGGTTATTCGAACGAGTGTTATGATGATCAAAGTGAGGAATGCCAATATGTCAATAACTACCAAGGAAATAGAGGAAATCAAGGGAATCAACAATGGCGCCCCCAAGGCAATTGGGGCAATCAACAAGGCGGCGGAAATTGGAATAACAATAATCAACAACAAGGTGGTAACAATTGGAACAATAACAATCAGAACAACAATTGGGGTAATCAAGGTAACAACCAAGGCAATTGGAACGGGAACAACAACAATTGAAGCAACAACAATAACAATCAAGGAGGGTGGAATAATGGTGGTAGGGGCAAGGCTTTCAAAGGCCGCCCATGTTCCAACAACCAAACAATCCACCTCCCTTTCAGTTGCAAGGGTCGAGTTCTTTCGGGAGTGACATGGGACGAATAGAAATGATGTTCGAGCAGATGATGAAAAAGAACCAAGATTCTGACGCACAATTGGCTTCACATAACACATCTATCCGGAACCTAGAGGTGCAAATAGGTCAAATTTCTCAAGCTTTAAATACCCGACCTAAGGGTGCGCTACCAAGTGACACGGTAGTGAACCCGAAGGGGGGTAACAATCATGTGATGGCAGTTACAACTAGAAGTGGAAGAGGTGGTGCAATGCCGACCTCAAATGAAAAGCAAGTGGTGAATGATGATATTGAGCTCCGAGAAGATGTGGATCCTTTGATTGATGAAGTTGTGGTTGAGACAAATGTGGACAAGGAAGTGAGAATAGATATTGATGAGGCCGAGGTGGAAGCTCAAGAGGCGGTGAACCCGTCTAGGGAACACATAATAGATATTCCGGAACCGGTGGTGCTAAAAGCCAAGGCACCCTTGCCAAGACCACCTCCACCTTATCCTTAGCGGTTAGCAAAGCAAAAGAGCGACAATCAGTTTAAGATTCATCGATATGATGAAAAGCCTCACAATCAATGTTCCTTTGGTAGAGGCACTCGAACAAATGCCTGGTTACGCAAAGTTCATGAAGGATTTAGTCACCAAGAAGCGTTCTATGGAGTGTGAAACAATAAAGATGACGCACCAAGTTAGTGCGATTTTGCATTCTATGGCCCCAAAACTAGAAGACCCTGGAGCTTTTACTATTCCTTGCACTATCGGGAGTGCGGAGTTTGCTAAGGCCCTATGTGACTTGGGGGCTAGAATTAATTTGATGCCGTACTCAGTCTTCAAGACTTTGGGAATTGGGCAACCTAGGCCAACCTCAATGAGACTTCAAATGGCGGACCGGTCGATGAAGAGGCCTTTGGGAATAATTGACGATGTGCTTGTCCGGGTGGACAAATTCATATTGCCGGCCGACTTTGTCATATTGTATTGTGAAGTGGATTTCGAAGTGCCTATTATTCTTGGGAGACCTTTCCTAGCTACGGGGAAGGATTTGGTTGATGTTGAAACAGGTGAATTGACATTTTGAGTGGGTGACGAAAAGGTGGTATTTCATGTTTGCAAATCAATGAGGCAACCCAATAGCACGGAAGTATGTTCACTTGTAGACATTGTCACATCTATGATAGTGGATGGCACAAGTTCCGTGATGAATGTTGAAGACCCCCTTGAGGCCGTACTTCTTGGCATCGAGGTGGAAGATGATGCTAGTAGGGTGGAGTGCGTGAATGCATTGCATGGTATGGGTTCATATTCATATGAGCATAGGAAGCTATCTTTGGATCTTGAAAACCGCAAAACTCCACCAACTAAACAATCCATTGAGGAACCACCGGTGTTGGAGTTGAAGCCACTTCCTCCACACCTCAGGTATAAATTTTTGGGCTCTAATTCTACTCTTCCAGTTATTCTTTCTTCTTGCCTTACTAACTTGCAGGTTGAGGCCACTTTGGAGGTGCTTCAAAAGCGAAAAGGGCAATAGGATGGACTTTGGCGGACATTAGGGGAATAAGCCCCGCATTTTGCATGCATAAGATCATCTTGGAGGAGGATGCAAGGACATCTCTTGAACATCAAAGGAGACTCAACGAGGAAATGCAAGAAGTGGTAAAGAAAGAGGTTATCAAGTGGCTTGACGCCGGTGTGGTTTATCCAATCTCTGACAGTTCGTGGACTTCTCCAGTCCAATGTGTGCCAAAGAAAGGAGGGATGACGGTGGTGCCCAATGACAACAATGAGCTTATTCCCACTCGAACCACTACCGGGTGGCGAGTTTGTATGGACTACTGGAAGTTCAACAAGGTGACCCGCAAGGATCATTTTCCCTTGCCATTCCTCGACCAAATGCTTGATCGTCTCGCGGGGAGAGCATTCTTTTATTTCTTGGATGGGTACTCGTGCTACAATCAAATTTTAATTGCCCCGGAGGACCAAAAGAAGACTACTTTTACATGCCCCTATGGAACATTTGCTTTCTCCCGGATGTCATTCGGCTTGTGCAATGCTCCGGCGACCTTCCAACGATGCATGATGGCTATTTTCACCGATATGGTGGAAGACATATTGGAGGTCTTTATGGACGACTTTAGTGTGGTTGGTGACTCTTTTGATGCATGTTTGGTGAATCTGGATAGAGTTTTGGCTCGCTGTTAAGAAACTAACCTAGTTCTCAATTGGGAGAAATGCCATTTTATGGTGGAAGAAGGTGTAGTGCTGGTCCACAAGATTTCAAAAAATGGGATTGAGGTTGATAAGGCAAAAATCGAGGTGATTTCTAGACTCCCTCCCCCTACTTCTGTCAAAGGGGTGAGGAGTTTTCTTGGTCACGCCGGGTTCTACCGGCGGTTTATCAAAGACTTCTCGAGGGTTGTGAATCCATTGTGCAAGCTATTAGAGAAAGATGCCAAGTTCGTTTTTGATGAAAAATGCATGGAGGCTTTTGAGCTCTTAAAACACAAGTTGACCACTACCCCTATCATAACCGCGCCTAATTGGAGTTTGCCCTTTGAATTGATGTGTGATGCTAGTGATGTTGCATTGGGAGCGGTGTTGGGTCAACGGGTTAACAAAATGTTCCATCCCGTGTATTATGCAAGTAAGACTATGAATGAGGCTCAACGGAACTACACGGTGACGGAAAAGGAGCTATTGGCCATTGTATTTGCCATGGAGAAATTTCGGCCCTATCTTATGGGGGCCAAGGTGATTGTGCACACGGACCATGCAGCCCTTCGATATCTAATGACCAAAAAGGATTCCAAAGCAAGATTGATGAGATGGGTGTTGCTACTTCAGGAATTTGACTTAGAGATAGTGGATCGAAAGGGAAGTTAGAACAAAGTTGCGGATCATTTGTCCCCGCTAGAGGAAGAAGGGAGGCCATGTGACGGTCTCGTGATAAATGATGCATTCCCCGACGAGCAATTTCTCTCAGTGTCAATGAGTGACATGCCATGGTTTGCGGACATCGCCAACTTCATTGTGACTAGAACTGCCCCGTCTGAGCTCTCTTCCAACCAAAAGAAGAAACTCAAACGGGAGAGTTTAGATTTTTATTGGGATGATCCGTACTTGTTCAAAATTTGCACGGATGGAGTAATAAGAAGATGTGTCCCGGAAGGTGAACAGTTGAGCATATAGGAGGCTTGTCACTCCTCTCCCTATGGTGGCCATCACAGAGGGGTGAGGACGGCTTCAAAGGTTTTGAGTTGCAGTTTCAATTGGCCAACGTTGCTTAAAGATGCTAGTGATTTGGTGAAGAGATGTGATGCATGCCAAAGGGCCGGCGGAATTTCAAAAAGGGATGAGATGCCTCTCAACACGATTCTCGAGGTGGATATTTTTTTATGTTTGGGGCATCGATTTCATGGGTCCGTTCGTGAGCTCTTGTGGTAACACTTATATTCTCGTGGCGGTGGGTGGAAGACGTGGCTTTACCCAACAATGAAGCCCGAAGTGTAGTAGCATTCTTGAAAAAGAGTATCTTCACAAGGTTTGGTACCCCTCGTGCTATCATTAGTGATGGGGGGTCTCACTTTTGCAACAAGGCTTTTGATTCATTGCTTGCTAAGTATGGTATAAATCACATAGTGACCACTCCCTATCATCCTCAAGCCAATGGTCAAGTGGAAGAGTCCAACCGAGAAATAAAGAGTATCTTGTCCAAGACGGTAAATGCTAATAGGACAGATTGGTCGAATAAATTGGATGATGCTCTTTGGGCTTATCGGGCGGCTTACAAGACCCCAATTGGTATGTCTCCGTATCGGTTGGTGTTTGGTAAAGCTTGTCATCTTCCGGTGGAATTGGAACACAAGGCTATGTGGGCTTTAAGAAAGTTGAACTTGGAATGGGATGTTGCCGCAAATCTCCGGGTTGAGCAATTAAATGAGCTTGATGAATTTAGATTTCATGCCTACTCCAGCTCGTCTTTGTATAAGGACAAGATGAAGTACCTTCATGACAAATATGCTCGGGGAAAGGAATTCAAGGTTGGTGATATGGTTCTTCTTTTCAACTCTCGGTTGAGGTTATTTCCCGGGAAGCTCAAGTTTAAGTGGAGTGGCCCTTTTGAAGTGGTATGTGTGACTCCTCTTGGTGCTTTTGATCTCAAGAACAAGAATTGTGAAATATTTCGGGTCAATGGACATTGTGTCAAGCACTATCTGGGAAATATTGATGATATCCACGTGGTGGCCCTTATTCATTTGAAGTGATATGATGGTAACATGCGTCGTGCCGCGAAGTAAATCAGGTGCTTCTTGGGAGGCAACCCATGTCTTTTTCTTCAAAGAGAAAGAAAAAGACATGGGTTGCCTCCCAAGAAGCGCCTGATTTAACGTCACGGCATGTCGCATGTTACCATCATATCACTTCAAATGAATAAGGGCCAGCACGTGGCTATCATCAATCTTTCCCAAATAGTGCTTGACACGATGTCCATTGACCCGGAATATTTCACCATTCTTGTTCTTGAGATCAAGAGCACCAAGAGGAGTCACACATACCACTTCAAAAGGGCCACTCCACTTAGACTTGAGCTTCCCGGGAAATAACCTCAACCGAGAGTTGAAAAGAAGAACCATATCACCAACCTTGAATTCCTTTCCCCGAGCATATTTGTCATGAAGGTACTTCATCTTGTCCTTATACAAAGACGAGCTGGAGTAGGCATGAAATCTAAATTCATCAAGCTCATTTAATTGCTCAACCTGGAGATTTGCGGCAACATCCCATTCCAAGTTCAACTTTCTTAAAGCCCACATAGCCTTTTGTTCCAACTTTACCAAACACCAACCGATACGGAGACATACCAATTGGGGTCTTGTAAGCCGTCCGATAAGCCCAAAGAGCATCATCCAATTTCTTCGACAAATCGGTCCTATTAGCATTTACCGTCTTGGACAAGATACTCTTTATTTCTCGGTTGGACACTTCCACTTGACCATTGGCTTGAGGATGATAGGGAGTGGTCACTTTGTGATTTACACCATACTTAGCAAACAATGAATCAAAAGCCTTGTTGCAAAAGTGAGACCCCTCATCACTAATGGTAGCATGAGGGGTACCAAACCTTGTGAAGTTACTCTTTTTCAAGAATGCTACTACACTTCGGGCTTCATTGTTCGGTAAAGCCACGGCTTCCACCCACTTTGAGACATAATCCACCACCACGAGAATATAAGTGTTACCACAAGAGCTCACGAACGGACCCATGAAATCGATGCCCCAAACATAAAAAATATCCACCTCGAGAATCGTGTTGAGAGGCATCTCATCCCTTTTTGAAATTCCGCCAGCCCTTTGGCATGCATCACATCTCTTCACCAAATCACTAGCATCTTTAAACAACGTTGGCCAATAGAAACCGCAACTCAAAACCTTTGAAGCCGTCCTCACTCCTCCGTGATGGCCACCATAGGGAGAGGAGTGACAAGCCTCCAATATGCGCAACTATTCACCTTCCGGGACACATCTTCTTATTACTCCATCCGTGCAAATTTTGAACAAGTACGGGTCATCCCAATAAAAATCCATACTCTCCCGTTTGAGTTTCTTCTTTTGGTTGGAAGAGAGCTCAGACAGGTCAGTTCCAGTCACAATGAAGTTGGCGATGTCCGCAAACCATGGCATGTCACTCATTGACACTGAGAGAAGTAGCTCGTCGGGGAATGCATCATTTATCACGAGACCGTCACATGGCCTCCCTTCTTCCTCTAGCCGGGACAAATGGTCCACAACTTGGTTCTCACTTCCCTTTCGATCCACTATCTCTAAGTCAAATTCCTGAAGGAGCAACACCCATCTCATCAATCTTGCTTTGGAATCCTTTTTGGTCATTAGATATCGAAGGGCTGCATGGTCCGTGTGCACAATCACCTTGGCCCCCATAAGATAGGGCCGAAATTTCTCCATGGCAAATACAATGGCCAATAGCTCCTTTTCCGTCACCGTGTAGTTCCGTTGAGCCTCATTCATAGTCTTACTTGCATAATACACGGGATGGAACATTTTGTTAACCCGTTGACCCAACACCGCCCCCAATGCAACATCACTAGCATCACACATCAATTCAAAGGGCAAACTCCAATTAGGCGCGGTTATGATAGGGGTAGTGGTCAACTTGTGTTTTAAGAGCTCAAAAGCCTCCATGCATTTTTCATCAAAAACGAATTGGCATCTTTCTCTAATAGCTTGCACAATGGATTCACAACCCTCGAGAAGTCTTTGATAAACCGCCGGTAGAACCCGGCGTGACCAAGAAAACTCCTCACCCCTTTGACAGAAGTAGGGGGAGGGAGTCTAGAAATCACCTCGATTTTTGCCTTATCAACCTCAATCCCATTTTTTGAAATCTTGTGGCCCAGCACTACACCTTCTTCCACCATAAAATGGCATTTCTCCCAATTGAGAACTAGGTTAGTTTCTTCACAGCGAGCCAAAACTCTATCCAGATTCACCAAATATGCATCAAAAGAGTCACCAACCACACTAAAGTCGTCCATAAAGACCTCCAATACGTCTTCCATCATATCGGTTAAAATAGCCATCATGCATCGTTGGAAAGTCGCCGGAGCATTGCACAAGCCGAACGGCATCCAGGAGAAAGCAAATGTTCCATAGGGGCATGTAAAAGTAGTCTTCTCTTGGTCCTCCGGGGCTATTAAAATTTGATTGTAGCCCGAGTACCCATCCAAGAAACAATAGAATGCTCTCCCCGCGAGACGATAAAGCATTTGGTCGAGGAATGGCAAGGGAAAATGATCCTTACGGGTCACCTTGTTGAGCTTCCGGTAGTCCATACAAACTCGCCACCCGGTAATGGTTCGAGTGGGAATAAGCTCATTGTTGTCATTGGGCACCACCGTCATCCCTCCTTTCTTTGGCACACATTGGACTGGAGAAGTCCACGAACTGTCAGAGATTGGATAAACCACACCGGTGTAAAGCCACTTGATAACCTCTTTATTTACAACTTTTTGCATTGCTTCGTTGAGTCTCCTTTGATGTTTAAGAGATGGCCTTGCATCCTCCTCCAAGATGATCTTATGCATGCAAAATGTGGGGCTTATTCCCCTAATGTCCGCCAAAGTCCATCCTATTGCCCTTTTCCACTTTTGAAGCACCTCCAAAGTGGCCTCAACCTGCAAGTTAGTAAGGCAAGAAGAAAGAATAACTGGAAGAGTAGAATTAGAGCCCAAAAATTCATACCTGAGGTGTGGAGGAAGTGGCTTCAACTCCAACACCGGTGGTTCCTCAATGGACGGTTTAGTTGGTGGGGTTTTGCGGTTTTCAAGATCCAAAGATAGCTTCCTAGGATCATATGAATATGAACCCATACCATGCAATGCATTCACGCACTCCACCCTACTAGCATCATATTCTACATCCATGCCAAGAAGTACGGCCTCAAGGGGGTCTTCAACATTCATCATTGAACTTGTGTCATCCACTATCACAGATGTGACAATGTCTACAAGTGAACACACTTCCGTGCTATTGGGTTGCCTCATTGATTTGCAAACATGAAATACCACCTTTTCATCACCCACTCGAAATGTCAATTCACCTGCTTCAACATCAACCAAAGCCTTCCCCGTAGCTAGGAAAGGTCTCCCAAGAATAATAGGCACTTCGACATCCACATTACAATCCAATATGACAAAGTCGGCCGGCAATATGAATTTGTCCACCTGGAGAAGCACATTGTCAATTATTCCCAAAGGCCTCTTCATCGACCGGTCCGCCATTTGAAGTCTCATAGAGGTTTGCCTAGGTTGCCCAATTCCCAAAGTCTTGAAGACTGAGTACGACATCAAATTAATGCTAGCCCCCAAGTCACATAGGGCCTTAGCAAACTCCGCACTCCCGATAGTGCAAGGAATAGTAAAAGCTCCAGGGTCTTCTAGTTTTGGGGCCATAGAATGCAAAATCGCACTAACTTGGTGCGTCATCTTTATTGTTTCACACTCCATAGAACGCTTCTTGGTGACTAAATCCTTCATGAACTTTGCGTAACCAGGCATTTGTTCGAGTGCCTTTACCAAAGGAACATTGATTGTGAGGCTTTTCATCATATCGATGAACTTCTTGAACTGATTGTCGCTCTTTTTCTTTGCTAACCGCTGAGGATAAGATGGAGGTGTTCTAGGCAAGGGTGCCTTGGCTTTTGGCACCACCGGTTCCGGAATATCTATTATGTGTTCCCTAGATGGGTTCACGGCCTCTTGAGTTTTCGCCTCGGCCTCATCAATATCTATTCTCACTTCCTTGTCCACATTTGTCTCAACCACAACTTCATCAATCAAAGGATCCACATCTTCTCGGAGCTCAATATCATCATTCACCACTTGCTTTTCATTTGAGGTCGGCATTGCACCACCTCTTCCACTTCTAGTTGTAACTGCCATCACATGATTGTTACCCCCCTTCGGGTTCACTACCGTGTCACTTGGTAGCGCACCCTTAGGCCGGGTATTTAAAGCTTGAGAAATTTGATCTATTTGCACCTCTAGGTTCTGGATAGATGTGTTATGTGAAGCCAATTGTGCGTCAGAATCTTGGTTCTTTTTCATCATCTGCTCGAACATCATTTCTATCCGTCCCATGTCACTCCCGGAAGAACTAGACCCTTGCGACTGAAAGGGAGGTGGATTGTTTGGTTGTTGGAACATGGGGGGCCTTTGAAAGCCTTGCCCCCTACCACCATTATTCCACCCTCCTTGATTGTTATTGTTGTTGCTCCAATTGTTGTTGTTCCCGTTCCAATTGCCTTGGTTGTTACCTTGATTACCCCAATTGTTGTTCTGATTGTTATTGTTCCAATTGTTACCACCTTGTTGTTGATTATTGTTATTCCAATTTCCGCCGCCTTGTTGATTGCCCCAATTGCCTTGGGGGCGCCATTGTTGATTCCCTTGATTTCCTCTATTTCCTTGGTAGTTATTGACATATTGGCATTCCTCACTTTGATCATCATAACACTAGTTCGAATAACCACCACCATCATTGTTGTTGTCAAATTGATCACCATTGTCCTGAGGTTGTTGTTTCCCTCTTTGCCTCCTTTTTAGCATAGAAACACTCTCCATTGCATTGACTTGTAAGTTCGGCACCCTGCCTGCTGCTGCGCTGCTGCTGGGAGGAACACCCTGCCTGCTGCTGCGCTGCTGCTGGGATAGTGGCCTGCTCCTGGACCGGCTGAATAGTGGGTGTATCACTGGAGGGAATCCCCTGAGTCTCCGCAAGCTCAATCACTACACCCTCTGCACTGGGAAGCTTCCTCTTCTTCCTTAGAGGCTGGGATGCCTGCCCCTGCTGTGGCTCTAGTGCTGCTGCTGGAGGAGCTGGATCCTCAAATAGCAAGTCTAAAGGCATTTGATCTGCCAATAGCTTGTCCACATCCGCTCGAAGTGCCTTCACCGACTCCTTAGACGCCCTTGACATTCTCATCTTTCTATGCTCCTTGGCAAGCTCTTTCAGAGCTTTACCATGTTAATCTACCGCCTTAGTCAAGGTGGCTTGAGTATCTAAAATCTTTTCCTGGTTGGCCAGGAGCTTCTTCCATGTTTCCTCAATAGACTGAGGAATCTGAGCAGTGGCTGGTGCTGACTGCGCCTCAACTGAAGTAGCCAATGTTGACAACTTGGATGTCGCAGCTGACATCCAGTTGTTCAAACTGGCCAAAGTCTTTGCTAACTGATGGGCTGTGAGAGGGTTGGTCCGGGAAGCAGGGACTGACGGGCCAGCTGAAGAACTCGAACCCGCAGAAGAGGAGGGCACATCAGCAATAGTTGTGGCAGCTGGGATAGAGTGAAGCTTAGTAGAAGGCTCCATAGCAGACTCTACCGCAACTGGCTCCTCAAACTGGCCAATCGGGGCAGAGGTGGATGCCTTGTGCTTTCTGTTCTTTGGGTTGTCTAGCCCTTGAATGCTGAACCATGAGAATGGAAATACGGGACGAACTTTCACATCATAAGGCTTCTTATTCACCTTCGCATCCCGGAAATACATGCTGAGAGTGTTGGGAAATGGATAGTTCCCAATGCTCTCAACTCCCACCGAGGTGATCTCCCTGTTCATCACATTCCCCACATTAATAGGGAAACCCACCATGATAGAGGCAATCAGCACCGCACGAGGAAAAGGGATAGTCTGGTCATGGGAAGTGGGGTCAAGCCTGTTGCAGACAAATGTAAGCCACCCTCTAGCTTCGAAGTTCAAATTCTTCCTCAAGATTTTCACCCCTGCCTGTATCCAATCCAGAATAGTACCCGGATGAGCCAAATGCTCAGCCAACCATGGGCGAACCTCCTCCTTCATTGCCAACGTCTCATTGTATTGAGTTTCGTCTTCATCATCAAAACCCAAATATTCATTGAAAGCTCTCTCAGAAAATACTATGTTTTTGTCTCGCACTTTGATCGCAATTGAGCCCTTTTTGGTGTGGGCTACATTGCAGTAAAACTCCTTTACCATGTGCTCGTTGGCATCTATCAAGTCATCACAAAAATGCTCCCATCCTACTCTGGTATGAAACTGCCTGTGTACATTGGGAAGAAAGGGCAATAGATCTCGGGTGATTATACTTCTTTCTGTGATCAGCTTCTGTTTAGGCCACAGTTCCCTGAATTTGTGGAAAGCCACCTGGCTAAACAAACCGGTCTTGCCAAACTTCCGCTTTTCTTGTTCGTTCGATTCCACCCACCTGAGGCACCCCACTATCCGGAACCTCCTCATCACTATGAGTCCCCCCTGCTACACTATCCCCAAATACTGAAGCTGTGGGGGTGGTGGAGTATTCGCCGCTACCCGCTGCTGAGCTATCAGACGACTCAGACTGAATACTTTGTGGAGCTTGGGCTGTAGGTGGGGCTGGGATTGAGGGGGCTTGCCCCGAGTCAGCTGAGAGCTCCTGAGAAGGAAGATACTCACTCCCCGACTGGTCGTCATCACTCACTACCACTTGTTTTCTTGTTTTCAGTTTTGGTCGGGGAGTGAGTTTTGTTTGTTTCCCTTTTCCTCGCCGGGAGGGTTCACCTCGTCCGGGTTGTTCTCCACCTCGACCTCTTAGTTTAACCATTTCCTACAAACAAAAATGTCTAAATTTGTTAGTTGAAGCACTGGCAGTGCATAAGTTGATGAAAATAATTGCACAATATCATGTTGAAAAGCTGCAGAACACGGTGCAAAATAGAGCAGCGCGGACCGCACAATTTTGGGTCCGGCCGCGTAGGAGGCACCTCGGGCCGCGTGGAAACGACCGCGGGCCGCACTGAACAACTCTCAGAAATGATACCTCTCTGAATCTCCCCAACGCGGCCCTCGTAAAATTTGGGGCGCGGCCGCGTTGGGCCA
Organism: Nicotiana attenuata; assembly: GCF_001879085.1. NCBI lineage: Eukaryota > Viridiplantae > Streptophyta > Magnoliopsida > Solanales > Solanaceae > Nicotiana > Nicotiana attenuata. Next base: position 467,637 of record NW_017670255.1, on the reverse strand, counting down.
GCGCGAACCGCATAATTAGGAACGCGGCCGCGCTTAAGAAAGCTTCATAAGTACTGGGCCAACACGGATTGCAACAAAACGACCGCAAAAGTTGATCGCTGCTGACTCAACACTACACTAAAGTAGGAAGAGCGGGTTGCAACAGCTTTTACCCGATAGTAGATCGGGATCGATTTTCCACAGGGAACTATAGAGGGAGTTGTATTATCTGCTTAGTTTAGAATTGTAGTTGTGCTTCTAATATCACTTCTAACATTTTCGGTTCGGGTTTTTATATGTTCTACTTTTAAGACTAATATTTGAAGCTAAATTATGCTATGGAGATATTGCTAAGTTGTAATTAATATAGAGAAAGGCACTAGGGTCGTGGCATTACCTAGGTGGCTAACTAACGGGTAGATGCTACTAAGGATAAATTGACTTATTTGGGGCTTATGCTATAACCGTTACTCAATTGTACCCACTCTCACAACTCTCGGTAGAGAGAGTGATTTTGCCTAATTGACTCTCGAGAGACCAATTGGGTAGGCCAATTTGACAAGGCAACTAAGGTTCAAGTGGGGTAATCACTCTCTCGAGATTTAACCCGTTAATTGGGACTACCATTTCACATGGGTCCATCCCAATTTCTTGTTGGGTCAATTTGGGGGTCATAGACTTTCTCTCTCAAGAAGAGTCAAACCTACTAAGCTAGAATCAGTGTTTGCAACCACCAATCCTTAATAAAAACCTAAAATTAACCCAAATAGCAAACACCCAATATCAATCTAGCCTTAGATTTTAACGCCCATTAATTTCCCACACAAGGGTTGAGCCACAACCCTAGCTAGTGAGTTTAGCTACGCATGCTAGGTGCAAAAATTAAAGAAATAGATGAAGAAGCAAACATAATAATTGATTACTAAGGAAGAAATACAAAATTAGAGGTTAATAACACCAAAAATGGCTAAACCAAATGTTCTCACGAGCTCAGCAGCCTTCGGTATCTAAAACTTGACCTAAAAATGGAAAAAGGATCTATTTATAGTGGCTGAAAAACTTGGACAAAAATACCCTTGCACGGCCGCATGAAATCTGGCGCGGACCGCGTAAATGTGACCGCGGCCGCGTGGCTTGCTTTGGTCCCCAAACTTCATCTCTCTGAATCTCTTCACGCGGACCGCATGAAAATGTGGCGCGATCGCTTGATCTGAGCGCGGGCCGCGTATATCCAACCGCGGCCGCGTGGTGAGAGTCTTGAATCAGCACTTCTCTGATTCTCCTAGTGCGGCCGCGTGCACTTTTGTGCGGTCCGCACTAGGGTCTTTTTCCTTCACTTTTCTTGTCCTTTGACGCTTGAGCAGGTTTCACTCCGTTTTGAGCCGATCTTTGACAATTCAGTCACTTTGTCGCTCAAACCTGCAATCAAGCACAACCTGTGAGCATTTTGGGATTATTTTGTATCAAATTATACTCAAAGCATAGGCATGTAGGGGCGTAAAACACGTTAATATCCTACTTATCAATTCCCCCAAACTTAACCTTTGCTTGTCCTCAAGCAAACAAAATAAAACCCACCCCATAAAGGAACATCCAAGTGATTCCAGCTATCCTAAAGTAACCTCAACAAGCATCAATTGGGACTAACAATTGCCCTCAATACGAATGCATCATTAACACATTTTAAATTTTGGAAACTATGGATCAAGTGTGACACAAGAGCATCAAGGGATGACACATTTCATCAAAGAACTTTTCCCAAATACCTTGGTCATTGTGGAACCCAAACTCACACATCCTCAACTCTCCCTAAGCGAACCTCACCTTCTTAGAGTATTGACACACAAACCGAGGTTGATGGAATTTCACTCATCTCTCTCAAGAAAAATATCTCTAGTCCGGCTCTAGGTACCATATGCTTGCCCCTTATGTAAGTATCCGCTAATGTAGGTTTCCTTCAACTCAAGATCATATAGGGCTTTTGTGGAGTCATTGCGAAGGCTTTTGGGTAAGGATAGGATATGTCTTAGTTCAAATGGGTTCAATCTTCCCGTAAGCACTTCCTTTGATTCATTTTGGCACACTTTCTTGATTCATTTGAGCATTTCACTTCTTTTCATGGGGTTAGAGGGACACATTGTCACTCTTTCTTATGCAATTCAAATCATTTCTCCTTTTTCTACTTTCTTCTAGCCTTTTTTCAGTTTTGTTTCCCTTGTATCCCCTTTTTATTCTTTTTCGCATTATTCTTTCTTTTTGTCTTTTTCTTTATTCAAATCAGTGCTTCCTTTTTTTTCTTTTTGCTTTCGCACCTTTTACCACTATTGCTTCCTTTCTTCACTCTCCTCCCCCAAACTTAGACATTTGCCATTACTCAAGGGAAGATTTTGGGTGCCAAGAGAGGGTATCTTTTAGAACGGGTATAGGCTTGTAACATTGGTTCTTGAAAGAAAAAGGTTCAAGGCTTGAAAGGGTTACTAGGGATCATTTCACTGGTAGGCCATTGAATTGTTTAACTCAACATTGGGATCAAGGAGAGCCTACAATCACTTCTCAAGTCAAATTTCTTCTAGGATATCGCCACAACAAACATTCAGGGCAAGTTCTAGACCATTGGCTTGGGACTTGGACTCACAATTCGATTTCTCACCACACATGCTAGGGGATTGCTAAAGACATTGAGTCGAGGGCCCACAACGACCTCGATTATGATTCAAGCGCACATGGTCCAAAAAAGCCACATGATGATTGTTTGGTCAACACAAGAGTCTCAAGGTCACGACTTTCACCATCCTAACACAACATTATGTCTTTGATCAAGGGAACGAAGGCAAATGTGTTAGGCCCAAGTGAAGCTTTGCCCGAGGTACTC
>NW_017670255.1:420441-464761 GCF_001879085.1 Nicotiana attenuata | reverse complement strand
AAAAAGACATGGGTTGCCTCCCAAGAAGCGCCTGATTTAACGTCGCGGCACGACGCATGTTACCATCATATCACTTCAAATGAATAAGGGCCGCCACGTGGCTATCATCAATCTTTCCCAAATAGTGCTTGACACGATGTCCATTGACCCGGAATATTTCACCATTCTTGTTCTTGAGATCAAAAGCACCAAAAGGAGTCACACATACCACTTCACAAGGGCCACTCCACTTAGACTTGAGCTTCCCGGGAAATAACCTCAACCGAGAGTTGAAAAGAAGAACCATATCACCAACCTTGAATTCCTTTCCCCGAGCATATTTGTCATGAAGGTACTTCATCTTGTCCTTATACAAAGACGAGTTGGAGTAGGCATGAAATCTAAATTCATCAAGCTCATTTAATTGCTCAACCCGGAGATTAGCGGCAACATCCCATTCCAAGTTCAACTTTCTTAAAGCCCACATAGCCTTGTGTTCCAATTCCACCGGAAGATGACAAACTTTACCAAACACCAATCGACACAGAGACATACCAATTGGGGTCTTGTAAGCCGTCCGATAAGCCCAAAGAGCATCATCCAATTTCTTCGACCAATCGGTCCTATTAGCATTTACCGGTCTTCGACAAGATACTCTTTATTTCTCGGTTAGACACTTCCACTTGACCATTGGCTTGAGGATGATAGGGAGTAGTCACTTTGTGAGTTACACCATACTTAGCAAGCAATGAATCAAAAGCCTTGTTGCAAAAGTGAGACCCCCCATCACTAATGATAGCACGAGGGGTACCAAACCTTGTGAAGATACTCTTTTTCAAGAATGCTACTACACTTCGGGCTTCATTGTTGGGTAAAGCCACGGCTTCCACCCACTTTGAGACATAATCCACCACCACCACGAGAATATAAGTGTTACCACAAGAGCTCACGAACGGACCCATGAAATCAATGCCCCAAACATCAAAAATATCCACCTCGAGAATCGTGTGAGAGGCATCTCATCCCTTTATTCCGCCGGCCCTTTGGCATGCATCACATCTCTTTACCAAATCACTAGCATCTTTAAACAACGTTGGCCAATAGAAACCACAACTCAAAACCTTTGAAGCCGTCCTCACCCCTCCGTGATGGCCACCATAGGGAGAGGAGTGACAAGCCTCTAATATGCTCAACTGTTCACCTTTCGGAACACATTTTCTTATTACTCTATCCGTGCAAATTTTGAACAAGTACGGATCATCCCAATAAAAATCCAAACTCTCCCGTTTGAGTTTCTTCTTTTGGTTGGAAGAGAGCTCAAACGGGGCAGTTCCAGTCACAATGAAGTTGGCGATGTCCGCAAACCATGGCATGTCACTCGTTGACACTGAGAGAAGTTGCTCGTTGGGGAATGCATCATTTATCACGAGACCGTCACATGGCCTCCCTTCTTCCTCTAGCCGGGACAAATGGTCCGCAACTTGGTTCTCACTTCCCTTTCGATCCACTATCTCTAAGTCAAATTCCTGAAGTAGCAACACCCATCTCATCAATCTTGCTTTTGAATCCTTTTTGGTCATTGGATATCGAAGGGTTGTATGGTCCGTGTGCACAATCACCTTGGCCCCCATAAGATAGGGCCAAAATTTCTCCATGGCAAATACAATGGCCAATAGCTCCTTTTCCGTCACCGTGTAGTTCCGTTGAACCTCATTCATAGTCTTACTTGCATAATACACGGGATGGAACATTTTGTTAACCCGTTGACCAAACACCGCCCCCAATGCAACATCACTAGCATCACACATCAATTCAAAGGGCAAACTCCAATTAGGCGCGGTTATGATAGGGGTAGTGGTCAACTTGTGTTTTAAGAGCTCAAAAGCCTCCATGCATTTTTCATCAAAAACGAACTTGGCATCTTTCTCTAATAGCTTGCACAATGGATTCACAACCCTCGAGAAGTCTTTGATAAACCGCCGGTAGAACCCGGCGTGACCAAGAAAACTCCTCACCCCTTTGACAGAAGTAGGGGGAGGGAGTCTAGAAATCACCTCGATTTTTGCCTTATCAACCTCAATCCCTTTTTTTGAAATCTTGTGGCCCAGCACTACACCTTCTTCCACCATAAAATGGCATTTCTCCCAATTGAGAACTAGGTTAGTTTCTTCACAGCGAGCCAAAACTCTATCCAGATTCACCAAACATGCATCAAAAGAGTCACCAACCACACTAAAGTCGTCCATAAAGACCTCCAATATGTCTTCCATCATATCGGTGAAAATAGCCATCATGCATCGTTGGAAGGTCGCCGGAGCATTGCACAAGCCGAACGGCATCCGGGAGAAAGCAAATGTTCTATAGGGGCATGTAAAAGTAGTCTTCTCTTGGTCCTCCGGGGCTATTAAAATTTTATTGTAGCCCGAGTACCCATCCAAGAAACAATAGAATGCTCTCCCCGCGAGACGATCAAGCATTTGGTCGAGGAATGCCAAGGGAAAATGATCCTTGCGGGTCACCTTGTTGAGCTTCCGGTAGTCCATACAAACTCGCCACTCGGTAATGGTTCGAGTGGGAATAAGCTCATTGTTGTCATTGGGCACCACTGTCATCCCTCCTTTCTTTGGCACACATTGGACTGGAGAAGTCCACGAACTATCAGAGATTGGATAAACCACACCGGCGTCAAGCCACTTGATAACCTCTTTCTTTACCACTTCTTGCATTGCCTCGTTGAGTCTCCTTTGATGTTCAAGAGATGGCCTTGCATCCTCCTCCAAGATGATTTTATGCATGCAAAATGCGGGGCTTATTCCCCTAATGTCCGCCAAAGTCCATCCTATTGCCCTTTTCCGCTTTTGAAGCACCTCCAAAGTGGCCTCAACCTGCAAGTTAGTAAGGCAAGAAGAAAGAATAACTGGAAGAGTAGAATTAGAGCCCAAAAATTTATACCTGAGGTGTGGAGGAAGTGGCTTCAACTCCAACACTGGTGGTTCCTCAATGGATGGTTTAGTTGGTGGAGTTTTGCGGTTTTTGTCACGACCCAAACCGGATGGGCCGCCACGAGCACCCAGTGCCTTACTCAACCGAGTACAAACATAACATAACTTTCTTATCATACTATCATGGTAAATGATCTAGAAAACTCGTCATGAGATAACAAGAATGAAACATAGGGGAATACTCAACATATGACGACCCACCATGATATGAAAACTTATACATGTGACATACGAGCCTATTAGGACGACATGACCATTTGTAAACTCAAAACATAAGCCGAAAAGGCCATTCAAGTATCCATACACCTGACATCTATCTACAAGCCTCTAAGAGTACCTAATATCATAATGGTCGGGACAGGGCCCCGCCATACCAATCAATACATATCCAAAGCATACTGACCAAATAGGCAACTCCGAAGCAAGTGGAGTGCACCAACACCTTCCGCTGAACTGATAGCCTACTTGGAGGAATGTCAACCTGTCTATCGGAACCTGCGGGCATGAAACGCAGCGTCCCCATGCAAAAGGGACGTCAGTACGAATAAAGTACAAAGTATGTAAGGCATGAAAACATAAATAAGAACAACAATGTAAAGAGATATAGAGGAGATACAACCTATAACATCTGAGTGCCTCTGGGGGCTACTGACATGAAATGCATAATACATATATATACATAAACTTTTTAAAAAAACATACGCCTCTGTGGGCATCATCATCATCATATCGTACCTGGCCTCAAAGAGGACTCGGTAAAAATGTACCCGGCCATCATAAGGCTCGGTAGAATCGTACCCGGCCACGTGGAGCTCGGTAAACCCAACTGATCAGTGGTTGCACAATAGGTGCCGTACCTGCCCGACTATAGTGCGGCTCGGTAGAGTAAAATAGGTACATATATATAATGCATGCTCGACTCATGGAATCAAGTTCTAAACCTTTTGGAGTGACCTAAGAAAATTATGGACATCCCTACCATCAATATGAACCTTAGTAGGATTTAAGGATCATACACACTTGATTAGAATAACATTATAAGGAAAGAACAACATGGACAACCTTAGTTTCTAGGAGTAGATCCGTTATGAATTAGCGTACCGTTTATGTTCATGTTACTTTAGATCATGCCAAAAGAACGAAGGAAGTTCCTTAACATACCTTGTATATTCTTCCCAACCTCAAGCTATGCAATTTCACGGCTCCTTAGTCTACAATAAGAGAAATGACACTCTCGTTATCGTTTAAGCGTCGTAACTATTATGTATCGACCACAATCTATTTTACAATGAAATGGACAGCACCTCCCCTATATATATGACTTCACACTAGTCAAAACAATCACAAACAGCCCAACATACTCCTATCACTTCATACACAACACGACAATCATAATAGTGTCAAACAATCCGAAAATGTTACGATGAACGACCAACAAACAACCTTGCCATTATGTGGTGTTTCTCCACACCCTTCCTCCTCTCAACTCCATAAAAACAGTAGTAAAAGAGACAACCCAATACCAACACGAAACAGCCCAAAAACAGTCCCACAAGTTCATCAACTCAAACATAATTTTTCGGTTTACTTAAAGACGTTTCGACTTGTCTTTTCTTTCAAATTGAGAAATACAACCAAAAGTACATCATTACAACTCTTATCCAATAAACCAGCCATGAATTTAACTTAAAAATAAGTTCACAACCAGCCAACCATTGCACAAGATCAAACAACATACCATTCTTCCGAAACTAGCTAGGTCTATTCTTTACGATCGAGTTACAACTCGCAAACGCATAGATAATGGAAGGAGAAGCATAAACTTACCTTGTACTGAGTATCACCCACGAAACCTGGTCCTTTTTCATCAAAAATAAGTTCCTCAATACGGATACAAGAAGGAGAAAGAGAAACTAGCATGCTGTCCGGACTTTTCAGCACTAGAATCGCGTCGTAACACCCGGAATACCCTAGGGTTTGTGTGGGATTTTTGGGGAGGAGTTGCAGGGGTTCAATTAGGTTTTCAAAGTCTGGAAGATGGGTGAAATAATTGAGTTTATATTCCCTTAAAAGACCCCTCTTGGCCGACTTTGGGGCTTTTAATTAAGTCCTCTCATTTTGGCAAGTAGGTGATGCACCTACTTGTCACCTACCAACCCGCGCAGTCTCACAAAAATATAAATATCTCTCTACTAAAATATCGTATTAACAAACGGCTTATTGAGTTGGAAACTAGACTCATTGATCTTTAATTTGGTTGGTAGATCATCCCCTAATTCCAAGTATATCGGGAGAAAAGCTCAGTTATATTTTACCTAATTTTCAGCACATGGAACATGTGATGACCTTTCCAACTTTTGTTCCACAACTCGCTTGACTTCAAAACATAACACCAACTATCATACGACTAAAATAACTCATATTATAATCTCCTTATAATATTAATCACCCTAGTTTCACCCCAAAAGTACATGGTAAAATATTCCAACTTGTCGACTTTCGACAAAACTTATTTTCTTCAATTTGTTTAGCTTCTAAGCCTTCAAACTCTCTTGCTACTTGGTATCAATGATATTAAATATTTGTAACCTCCACGTTAACATGATGAACTAATTTTGTAAACTTTTGAAAGATGATTCCACTTTTGAGCTTACATTAATTGACTTATGATGTATTCTTACATACGAAAACATGGGGTGTAACGTCATTCCCCCCTTCGGAACATTCGTCCTCCAATGTTGACTAATGCACTTATCACTCTCATAACCTGTAGCTCTTACGAATACTTTAATATTGTCCTTGACATCTAGAAAACTGTTCTGTAAATAAATCCAAAGGCCAGGGTATTCCCTCCTTTAGGCCTCTTTCTCATACCACGACCTGTTGTCAGAATTCTTCCAATCTTCTAACTGTTGTTACCTTCTGACATGCATCATGTACAACCTTGTACTTGTATGTGTGCCTATGCGAATCTTCTTCCCTTTATTCCTCAGGCTTTTAGCCAATCTCTAGGCCTCACCTTGTGAACATATCAAACTATGACAAGATGTCCCTCTAGGCATCTATAGGTGTACTAAAGTTCTTCGCTTGGTACTTTGTCGAACTTACGACTATTTCTATACCTTGCTTCATAGCCTCGGTTATCTATGCTTATGGTTTTACTACATCTAGGTAGTTCATACTATATCCTAACTCTTACTTCGGTTATTATTACCGAGGTCTGCCACCCAGCTCCGGGTTACTCTTTCGCTGCTTGTCCTATATGTATAAATCTAAGTCATTTAATGCTTCCTTATTACTGTTCATCTAAATAATGGCATCATAATCTCCTCTCATATGTTGGAACTCTTATCCATCTATTATTGATTCACCTTAATGTTGATCTATAATCCACCACTGATAACTTGAAACCTCTTACGTAATACATTGTCACTAGGGCTCACATCTCATCGGGGAATATCTAAAGTGATTTGTCCGATACACCTAGGGACGATACTATACTTCCATAACCATATTTCATAGCATCCTAACGTGATTCATCTTATGGGGGTATTCCAATCCCATGAAATTCATAAAATCCCTTTTCTTTAAATTATTCCTCAATCAAAGGCCTAAATGTCATCCTCTTATCTATCACAATTACACCCTTATTCTACTACGGGGGCAGCATTTCATCACTTTTAATTGCTCCTAGTCTTAGACTCCTCTATGTTCATTCAGTCTGTACCGAGATTTTTATTACATATGGAAATCATCAGCTCCCTTGTTTTGATGGGTTTAATCCCGAGACATACATATTCTCGTCACCTTCGCACTCACCTTTTCATATCCTTACTCCTATCTACCTAAAACTTTGTTGTTGTACAATACTTTACCTTACGACCTACACATATCTTTTTGTACTACTCGCAACCTTCCTTTAACTTGATAGCACCATAAATTTCCTTTCGTGCCTTCTCGGTTGTCCTTAAATGTAAGCAATTTCTTTTCCTGCTCGTTCTATCACTTGTTACATGAATACTTGGCTTGTCTTATTGCCCACGAATACTGTAATTTCCTATACCTCATATGATCTCAAACATTACCTTTGATGACTTCTTTTTTTTCCCCATTCATTAGCCATGATAGGTGCCACTTTCTTATGGAGTGTATACAATATTGTAGTGAGACTGTTGGTACAAGAACATTTACTCTTTAGCTCACTGTGCTTAGATGGAAACCTTTTTCCTTATTTCCTCAGCCACTCTTTCGTTGTAATACTTAGGGAGACCTTCTGGCTCTTGTAAAGTTGTGAGTTTGTTATATCGTACACCCGAAGGAAATTTTCGTTGTTCTTACTCGCCTATAATAATCCTTAGTTACATAACTTCGTGCCTTTGTGCTCGTAGGGTTACTTCTAAGCTCAAATTTTTATTGTCTCCTTAGTGGCACTCTCTCTTATTTTCATAAACCTTAAACGGTACCTTTAACTGCCTCAAATCCTATCTGAAATTTTTTCAAATGATTGCGACTCGTATCTGCAAGACTGAATTCACTATGCTGCGATTCACTACATTTATCTTGCATGATCTGTTGATTTATCTGTGACCTCTTGTCTAGCCATAACCGGGCTCTTCCCGAATGAACTACTAATTACACATTGGTCCATTCTCATCTATATATTCTGCATAATCTCTCTTGGGATATATCCTTTGTCTTAACTTATCTCTCGCCACTAGCTCCTGATGTATCAAGTGTCCATTCACACTTATTTATCATTAACATCCTGGCCGAAAACTTTTACTGCCTCTCCCTGGTGTCATGCTTGTATAATGTTCTGGAGTCGCAACATATCTGTAGGAACTGAATAAACGCAACATCATTCCTTTCTCCTTTTTACCACATTCTTCCTTTACCATTCCATGGTTACCTGAACCGCTTAACTCCGACTTAATACCATATCACACCATATTCCCCCCTTTAGGGGAGTACTAAGATTTAGTACTACGAAGATCTACCTATAGATGTTTCACCTCTTTATCTTTGGCGTGTTTTCACATTATCAATTAACCTTAATCTCCTTATGGTAACCTTCTGTACCAGGGATAGCTAAATTTCTTACGCACGAAGGTGTCACCTACTGAAACTGGCACACTTAGTCCCTTAAGATTAACTCTGCTCAGAGTGCTTGCTTTAGAAAAATGACTTCCTAAATGACCTTTAAAGGTTATTCGTCTGTTGTCTATTATATTATTATTGGAGCACGATCTCTGAAATTCTCACGATGTCGACCATTATCAAATCCTCCGGTCCCTAATTCGTGTTCGGTTTTATCTTGTTTACTAGACCATACTAATTTCTATTACTATAGGGGGTCTAACTTAGCCTTCTTGTAATTGCATTGGACTCAACAACTGCTTTCTCGAAATGAGGATATGACCTTTGGCCTATACTCTATTATTGTCTCAAGGCCTGTCACTTATTGTCTTTTCCTTCACTTGACTATAGACTCTGTCATTCTGTCATCTTTTGATTTATCGTTATCATCCATTTATCACATCTTACTCATAATGCTTCAATTACTCTCTTCTTATTCTCCGGCTAATATTTCTGTCTATCACTTTAGTCTGATAACTTCAACAAAACATTATTTCACTTTTAGCTCCCCTTGATTCATCTCACTGGCTCTTTAGGTCACCTAGCATTCTCTCTTTACTAGGAACGGGAGCCATATAAAGGTAAATATTTATCTCTACTAGGATTCCAGTGCCAATCCCCTAAATTTTTCCAGACATTCTAGTATTCATATCTGAATGTACTATTCTAGATTGCACCATCGGTGTGTCTCACAATGAGAACTATTACCACATATGCAATATCCTTTGGAAATGTTAGCTAATGATAATAATCCATCTACAATTTTGGGTTACTCTAGCCCCAATTGGATCTTGCTATCCCCTTCTTCTCTAAAACTATAGTTGTCAACTCCCATAGGGCATATTGAGAATGGCGTGGCCAATTGTACATACCTCTGTTACTGTTGAAGGTAACTAAGAATACATATATTTCTCTGCCTGAATTGTAAAAACTCAAAACCTTCACTAACTGGTACCCTTCGCCACCTTACTTCTTTTACTTGTTGAAACTTGTATCTACCTTCTGATTCTCTTGTTGCTTTTTACCATATGGGTGGATAGATATCCATGCCTTGGGGCTCCTTCTCAAGAAGCTCACACATCTTAGTAGACACGTGATCTGCTGAAGAACTTACATTTACTCATCATCAGTGTGATGCAAACTCGAGTTCCTCTAACTCAGCTCTTCCAAAGCCACATTCAATCTCTAACCAACTATCTTTCTCGATGTAGGTATCATTGTATTACAGATAAAATAGAATTTAGAAGTTTGAAATCTTACAACTGAGCTCTACCACACGATCTAGAGTAAGAAGAAAGAATGACAGTCCTAAATGCCCTGTAGCCTCCTACTTATAAGTGTGGTGCACGACACACCCATAAACAAGACTCTACTAGACATGGCTTGTAGACTCCCTAGGACATAACTGCTTTGATACCACTTTTGTCACGACCCAAACCGGATGGGCCGCGACGAGCACCCGGTGCCTTACTTAACCGAGTACCAACATAACATATCTTTCTTATCATACTATCATGGTAAATGAGCTAGAAAACTCGTCATGAGATAACAAGAATGAAACATAGGGGAATACTCAACATATGACGACCCACCATGATATGCAAACTTATACATGTGACATACGGGCCTATAAGGCCGACATGACCATTTGTAAACTCAAAACATAAGCCGAAAAGGCCATACAAGTATCCATACACCTGACAGCTGTCTACAAGTCTCTAAGAGTACCTAATATCATAAAGGTCGGGACAGGGCCCCGCCATACCAATCAATACATATCCAAAGCATACTGAGCAAATAGGCAGCTCCGAAGCAAGTGGAGTGTACCAACACCTTCCGCTGAACTGAAAGCCTAGTTGGAGGAATGTCAACTTGTCTATCGGGACCTGCAGGCATGAAACGCAGCATCCCCATGCAAAAGGGACGTCAGTACGAATAAAGTACCGAGTATGTAAGGCATGAAAACATAAATAAGAACAACAATGTAAAGAGAGATAGAGGAGATACAACCTGTAACATCTGAGTGCCTCTTGGGGCTACTGACATGAAATGCATAATACATATATATACATATACTTTTTAAAAAAACATACGCCTCTGTGGGCATCATCATCATCATATCGTACCCGGCCTCAAAGAGGACTCGGCAAAAACGTACCCGGCCATCATAAGGCTCGGTAGAATCGTACCCAGCCACATGGAGCTCGGTAAACCCAACTGATCAATCGTTGCACAATAGGTGCCGTACCCGGCCGACTATAGTGCGGCTCGGTAGAGTAAAATAGATACATATATATAATGCATGCTCGACTCATGGAATCAAGTTCTAAACCTTTTGGAGTTACCTAAGAACATTATGGACATCCTACCATCAATATGAACCTTAGTAGGATTTAAGGATCATACACACTTGTTTAGAACAACTTTATAAGGAAAGAACAACATGGACAACCTTAGTTTCTAGGAGTAGATCCGTTATGAATTAGCGTACCATTTATGTTCATGTTACTTTAGATCATGCCAAAAGAACGAAGGAAGTGCCTTAACATACCTTGTATATTCTTCCCAACCTCAAGCTATGCAATTGCACGGCTCCTTAGTCTACAATAAGAGAAATGACACTCTCGTTATCGTTTAAGCGTCGTAACTATTATGTATCGACCACAATCTATTTTACATTGAAATGGACAGCACCTCCCCTATATATATGACTTCACACTAGTCAAAACAATCACAAACAGCCCAACATACTCCTATCACTTCATACACAACACGACAATCATAATAGTGTCAAACAATCCGAAAATGTTACGATGAACGACCAACAAACAACCTTGCCATTATGTGGTGTTTCTCCACACCCTTCCTCCTCTCAACTCCATAAAAACAGTAGTAAAAGAGACAACCCAATACCAACACGAAACAGCCCAAAAACAGTCCCACAAGTTCATCAACTCAAACATAATTTTTCGGTTTACTTAAAGACGTTTCGACTTGTCTTTTCTTTCAAATTGAGAAATACAACCAAAAGTACATCATTACAACTCTTATCCAATAAACCAGCCATGAATTTAACTTAAAAATAAGTTCACAACCATCCAACCATTGCACAAGATCAAACAACATACCATTCTTCCGAAACTAGCTAGGTCTATTCTTTACGATCGAGTTACAACTCGCAAACGCATAGATAATGGAAGGAGAAGCATAAACTTACCTTGTACTGAGTATCACCCACGAAACCTGGTCCTTTTTCATCAAAAATAAGTTCCTCAACACGGATACAAGAAGGAGAAAGAGAAACTAGCATGCTGTCCGGACTTTTCAGCACTAGAATCGCGTCGTAACACCCGGAATACCCTAGGGTTTGTGTGGGATTTTTGGGGAGGAGTTGCAGGGGTTCAATTAGGTTTTCAAAGTATGGAAGATGGGTGAAATAATTGAGTTTATATTCCCTTAAAAGAACCCTGTTGGCCGACTTTGGGGCTTTTAATTAAGTCCTCTTATTTTTGCAAGTAGGTGATGCACCTACTTGTCACCTACCAGCCCGCGCAGTCTCGCAAAAATGCAAATATCTCTCTACTCCAATATCGTATTAACAAACGGTTTATTGCGTTGGAAACTAGACTCGTTGATCTTTAATTTGGTAGGCAGATCATCCCCTAATTCCAAGTATATGGAGAGAAAAGCTCAGTTTTATTTTACCTAATTTTCAGCACATGGAACTTGTGATGACCTTTCCAACTTTTGTTCCACAACTCGCTTGACTTCAAAACATAACACCAACTATCATACGACTAAAATAACTCATATTATAATCTCCTTATAATGTTAATCACCCTAGTTTCACCCCAAAAGTACATGGTAAAACATTCCAACTTTTCGACTTTCGACGAAACTTATTTTCTTCAATTTGTTTAGCTTCTAAGCCTTCAAACTCTCTTGCTACTTGGTATCAATGATCTTAAATATTTGTAACCTCCACGTTAACATGATGAACTAATTTTGTAAACTTTTGAAAGATGGTTCTACTTTTGAGCTTACATTAATTGACTTATGACGTATTCTTACATACAAAAACATGGGGTGTAACAGTTTTCAAGATCCAAAGATAGCTTCCTAGGCTCATATGAATATGAACCCATACCATGCAATGCATTCACGCACTCCACCCTACTAGCATCATCTTCTACATCCATGCCAAGAAGTACGGCCTCAAGGGGGTCTTCAACGTTCATCATGGAACTTGTGTCATCCACTATCACAGATGTGACAATGTCTACAAGTGAACATACTTCCGTGCTGTTGGGTTGCCTCATTGATTTGCAAACATAAAATACCACCTTTTCATCACCCACTCGAAATGTCAATTCACCTGCTTCAACATCAACCAAAGCCTTCCCCGTAGCTAGGAAAGGTCTCCCAAGAATAATAGGCACTTCTAAATCCACTTCACAATCCAATATGACAAAGTCGGCCGGCAATATGAATTTGTCCATCCGGACAAGCACATCGTCAATTATTCCCAAAGGCCTCTTCATCGACCGGTCCACCATTTGAAGTCTCATTGAGGTTGGCCTAGGTTGCCCAATTCCCAAAGTCTTGAAGACTGAGTACGGCATCAAAGTAATGCTAGCCCCCAAGTCACATAGGGCCTTAGCAAACTCCGCACTCCTGATAGTGCAAGGAATAGTAAAAGCTCCAGGGTCTTCTAGTTTCGGGGCCATAGAATGCACAATCGCACTAACTTGGTGCGTAATCTTTATTGTTTCATACTCCATAGAACGCTTCTTGGTGACTAAATCCTTCATGAACTTTTCGTAACCAGGCATTTGTTCGAGTGCCTCTACCAAAGGAACATTGATTGTGAGGCTTTTCATCATATCGATGAACTTCTTGAACTGATTGTCGCTCTTTTGCTTTGCTAACCACTGAGGATAAGGTGGAGGTGGTCTAGGAAGGGGTTCCTTGGCTTTTGGCACCACCAGTTTCGGAATATCTATTATGTGTTCCCTAGACGGGTTCACGGCCTCTTGAGTTTCCACCTCGGCCTCATCAATATCTATTCTCACTTCCTTGTCCACATCTGTCCCAACCACAACTTCATCAATCAAAGGATCCACATCTTCTCAAAGCTCAATATCATCATTCACCACTTGCTTTTCATTTGAGGTCGGCATTGCACCACCTCTTCCACTTCTAGTTGTAACTACCATCACATGATTGTTACCCCCCTTCAGGTTCACTACCGTGTCACTCCCGGAAGAACTAGACCCTTGCGACTGAAAGGGAGGTGGATTGTTTGGTCGTTGGAACATGGGGGGCCTTTGAAAGCCTTGCCCCCTACAACCATTATTCCACCCTCCTTGATTGTTATTGTTGTTGCTCCAATTGTTGTTGTTCCTGTTCCAATTGCCTTGGTTGTTACCTTGATTACCCCAATTGTTGTTCTGATTGTTATTGTTCCAATTGTTACCACCTTGTTGTTGATTATTGTTATTCAAATTTTCGCCGCCTTGTTGATTGCCCCAATTGCCTTGGGGGCGCCATTGTTGATTCCCTTGATTTCCTATATTTCCTTGGTAGTTATTGACATATTGGCATTCCTCACTTTGATCATCATAACACTCGTTCGAATAACCACCGCCATCATTGTTGTTGTCAAATTTATCACCATTGCCCTGAGGTTGTTGTTGCCCTCTTTGCCTCGTTTTTAGCATAGAAACACTCTCCATTGCATTGACTTGGCGCGGATTTTGTACTTGTTGCAGTTGCGCCTTCGCCAACTGATTCATTGTTGTTGTAAGTTCGGCAATAGCTTGGCCATGGTCATTCAACTCCTTGTGGAAATGGATGACCGTGGGGTCACCTTGGGGCACATTTTCTCGGCTTTGCCATGCTGAAGAAGTGTCAGCCATTTCATCAAGTACATCACAAGCTTCTTGGCAAGAAAGTTTCATAAAGTTCCCACCGGCCAATTGGTTCACAATGCACTGATTCGTGGTGTTGATGCCCCTATAAAAAGTCTGCTGGATCATCGCCTCAGTCATGTCGTTGTTAGGGCACTCCTTCACCATTGTTCTATATCGTTCCCATATCTCGTGCAAAGGTTCCGTTGGCATTTGCTTGAAAGCTAGAATTTCGTCCCGAAGAGCTGCCATATGACTTGGAGAAAAGAACTTGGCAATAAATTTGTCCGCCAATTCATCACATGTGGTGATAGAATGATTTGGTAGCCTTTCTAACCAGTCCAACGCTTTACCCCGAAGAGAAAACGGGAAAAGCCTCAATCTCAACGCATCCTCGGACACGTTTGTTTGTTTGCTGCCCCAGCAAGTATCTACGAACCCCTTCAAGTGCTTGTATGCATTTTGGTCGGAGGCGCCCGTAAAATACCCTCTTTGCTCGAGCAAGGTCAACATAACATTTGTGATTTGAAAGTTCCCCGCCCGGATTCGGGGAGGAACAATGGCACTCGCGTACCCTTGATTTGGAAGAACTCTTGGGACTGCTCTTGGCGGTGGCGGAGGAGGGTCTGGAATAGGGTTGTTGTCATTTGCGTTGGCCGGACGGCCTCTACGTGGAATTTGAGGTGGTTGAACCTCTTCGGGCTCAAGATCATCTACCTCCTCCCCCGCATTCACATTGCCAAGAGGGTCGTTTGCATTGAGAGCCATAGTACCTGAATGATCGACACAAACAGAATTAGTAAACAAGAAGGAAAGAGAAGCAAAACACAAAACTAACCAAACCGATAGTCATCACCGTAAGCTCCCCGGCAACGGCGCCAAAAAGTTGATCGCTGCCGACTCAACAGTACACTAAAGTAGGAAGAGCGGGTTGCAACAGCTTTTACCCGATAGTGGATCGGGATCGATTTTCCACAGAGAGCTAGAGAGGGAGTTGTATTATCTACTTAGTTTAGAATTGTAGTTATGCTTCTAATATCACTTCTAACATTTTCGGTTTGGGTTTTTATATCTTCTACTATTAAGACTAATATTTGAAGCTAAATTATGCTACGGAGATATTGCTAAGTTGTAATTAATATAGAGAAAAACACTAGGGTCGTGGCATTACCTAGGTGGCTAACTAACGGGTAGATGCTACTAAGGGTAAATTGACTATTTGGGGCTTATGCTATAACCGTTGCTCAATTGTACCCACTCTCACACCTCTCGGTAGAGAGAGTGATTTTGCCCAATTGACTCTCTCGAGACCAATTGGGTAGGCCAATTTGACCAAGCAACTTGTGTTCAAGTGGGGTAATCACTCTCTCGAGATTTAACCCGTTAATTGGGACTACCAATTCTCATGGGTCCATCCCAATTTCTTGTTGGGTCAATTTTAGGGTCATAGACTTTCTCTCTCAAGAAGAGTCAAACCCACTAAGCTAGAATCAGTGTTTGCAACCACCAATCCTTAATGAAAACCTAAAATTAACCCAAATAGCAAACACCCAATATCAATCTAGCCTTAGATTGCAACACCCATTAATTACCCACACTAGGGTTGAGCCACAACCCTAGCTAGTGAGTTTAGCTACTCATGCTAGGTGCAAAAATTAAAGAAATAGATGAAGAAGCAAACATAATAATTGATTACTAAGGAACAAATACAAAATTAGAGGTTAAAAACACCAAAAAAGGCTAAACCCAATGTTCTCACGCGCTCAGCAGCCTTCGGTATCTAAAACTTAACCTGAAAATGGAAAAATGATCTATTTATAATGGCTGAAAAACATGGACAAAAATACCCTTGCGGGGTCAGCGCGGCCGCATGAAATCTGGCGCGGACCGCGTAAATGTGACCGCGGCCGCGTGGCTTTCTTTGGTCCCTAAACTTCATCTCTCTGAATCTCTTCACGCGGACCGCATGAAAATGTGGCGCGGCCGCGTGATCTAAGCGCGGGCCGCGTATATCCAACCGCGCCCGCGTGGTGAGAGTCCTGAATCAGCACCTCTCTGATTCTCCTAGTGCGGCCGCGTGCACTTTTGTGCGGTCCGCACTAGGGTCTTTTTCCTTCACTTTTCTTGGCCTTTGATGCTTGAGCAGGTTTCACTCCGTTTTGAGCCGATCTTTGACAATTCAGTCACTTTGTCGCTCAATCCTGCAATCAAGCACAACCTGTGAGCATTTTGGGATTATTTTGTATCAAACTATACTCAAAGCATAGGCAAGTAGGGGCATAAAACACGTTAAAATCCTACTTATCAGACGACCCGGCCGGTCGTCTTAAGAATTAACACCCCGATCCCCTATTAACTGCTTCCCCTAAGTTCATTCTGCTATTTTGGTTTGCCGAGACGTTTGGTGTTGGGTTTCGGAGAGTTTTGGGACACTTAGTCCCTACATGAGAGCTTAAGTGTTGAAAAATGGTCCGTAGTTGGAACCGTGTGAAGATGACCTTGGAATGGAAATTCGATGGTTCCGTTAGCTCTGTTAGGCGATTTCGGGGTTGGGAGCGTGTTCGAAATGTATTTTGGAAGTCCGTAGCTCATTTAGGCTTGAAATGCCGAAGTTTGAATTTCTGAAGTTTCCGGTCCGATAGTGAGTTTTTGATCCGAGGGTCGGATTGGAATTCCGGAAGTTGCAGTAGCTCCGTCATGTCATTTGGGATGTGTGTGCAAAATTTCAGGTCATTCGGACGTGTTTTGGTTAGGTTTTTGATCAAAAGTGTATTTTGATAAAAATTGAAGTTCTTAGGCTCAAATCCTTGTTTAATTCGAGTTTCCGGCATCGTTTTAGGTGGTTTAAGGATTGGTACAAGTTTGAATGAGGTATTAGGTGTTATTGGTGCTTTTGGTTGAGGTCCCGGGAGCCTCGGGATGATTTCGAGTGGTTAACGGAGAAATTTTGAAGTATTGCAGCAGCTGATTTCTTCTCTTCTGGTATTTTCGCTTCTGCGGCTTGGGAACCGCAGAAGCGGAGCCGCAGAAGCGGCCATTCTATCGCAGGAGCAGAATTTGGGCTCCCTCAGCTTTTTCGCAGGTGCGGAAGATCAACCGCAGATGCGGTTACGCACCTACGGGACTTTTATCGCAGATGCGGCCCTGGGTCATTTGAGAGAAACCGCAGAAGCGGTAAGTACTCCACAGAAGCATGAACCGCAGGTGCTGTAAAGGACCGCAGAAGCGGTACCTGGCCTTTCAGTGAAAGTCGCAGAAGCGACTCATCTTCCGCAGAAGCGGTTACTGGTCCGCAGAAGCGGAAATCCCTGTTCAGATATAGAGATTTCGAGGGTTAGTTTTCAAAAGTTAGAAAAAAATCAAATTGAGCTCGGGGAAGGGCGATTTTGAGAGGATTTTGAAGAGGGGATTATTGGGTAGCGTTTCTTTAATCCCTTCTAGTTATATTTCATCATTTTGTAGTTAAATCCATCATTAAAATTCGAATTGAGGATCAAAAATTGGAAAAATTGGGTGAAGCTTCATAGGCTAAACTATTGAGTTTTGAGTGGGTGTTTGACCTCCGATTTGGGAGATTTTTGTAAGGTTAGACTCGTGAGAGTACGAGGGTTCTGAAAATGTAAAAAATTATTCGATTCCGAGATGTTGGCTTGAAGGGCATTTTGGTTATTTTATCCAATTTCGCGCCTTAGCTTTGAATTAATTAGTAGAATCAGTTGGTTGCGATGTTATTTACAATGTGTAATTGAATCGAGTAGATTTGGGCTATTTGGAGTCGGATACTCGTGGCAAAGGCATGGTTTCTGGTTGATTTTTGTACCGGTTCGAGGTAAGTGGCTTGTCTAACCTTGTGTGGGGGACCCCTCCCCTTAGGATTTGTTATTTGGTATTTTGAGTGCCTTGTACGTGAGGTGACGAGTGCGTACTTGAGCCAATTGTTGAAAATCCAGTTTTACTTAAGATATTGATATTGAATTTCTTTCATATTTGCTTTATTCTACTTGCTATAACCTGTGCTAGATTAGGGAAGCATGTTTAGTTGATTTAACTTGCCTAATTGCTTAAGTTGCCTTGACTGTACTACGTGAAGCATGCTAGGCTAGTACTACCTACTGCTTGTCTTTTGTACTTCATTTCTGTGTATCTTCTGGTTGTGATTGCGCATTTATATTGGGACTACGGATGTGGGATTCCGGTAGCTCCCCCCCCCCCCCCCCCTTGTTTGTTTACTTTGGGACTACGGGTTCGATTCCCGGTAGATCCCCCTGCACTTTTACTTTGGGACTGCGGGTTAGATTCCCGATAGATCCCCCTGCATATTGATGGTTGGACTACGGCACGGTATCCCGGGAGATCCTTCGGATTTACATATGTGATGGACTACGGGACGGTATCCCGAGAGATCCACTGGATATTTGAGGAAAAAGGACTACAGGACGGTATCCTGGGAGATTCTCATTTTTATCACTGGTATTGAGTTGTACACATTCCGTGTTTACTTTGTTCTTTGTGTAGTTGTTATTGCCTTGTTGACCTGCCTTATCTCTCTGTTGTGCTCATTATTACTGCCATTTTTTCATACTGTTAATTTATTATTATATATTACCTCAGTAGGGCCCTGACTTTCCTCGTCACTACCCAACCGAGGTTAGGCTTGGCACTTACTGAGTACCGCTGTGGTGTACTCATGCCCCTTCTGCGCATGTTTTTCATGTGCAAATCCAGGTTCCTCCACCCAGGCGTACTATCCTCGAGGCGGAGAGATCTAGCGGAGACTTCGAGGTATATCTGTTGCGTCCGCAGACCAGGAGTCTCTATTCTGTTCCAGGTTTAGTAGTTATTCTATCCTTTTGTTTCAGTTGTTTAGACATTCTGGAGTTAGAGCAGCATATTACATTTCTATTAGCCTGTTGTTCCCGTGAGTTTTCGGGTTTTGGGATAAAATTTTAGACTTCCGCGTTTTATTTTTGAGTCGTATATACCAGGTGGCACTTATATACCGTTTTCTTCTAGTTTTGCTAAATTTAATGGGATGTTTCCGCAAGTTATATTAATTTCCGCATTGTTAGGCTTACCTAGTTGTAAGAACTAGGTGCCATCACGACATGTTCATGGAGGGTGAACTGGGGTCGTGACAGATTTCCACAATGCCTCTCGTATATTTCCCTCATTACATACTCTGTTTGAGAAGGTCCGAGGCATCTAGCAAAGGGGCCACCGAACATTTTACGATATAGGTTGCCTTGATTTAAACAGTAGCGAGCAGCCTTTTTGCGAAGTGCATGGGCTTTTTTCTTGTCATCAGGGACGGTTCCATACTGCAAAAAAGCAACGATCTCGTTCCTCCAATCCCACGTTAAATTATTGAAATTTACCTCATTTTTATCAGGGTCGAGAGCTGAATGAAATAAATGAATAACCAAAGCGTTTGCATCGCTTGCCACGTCAGCCGCAGATGCGAGATTAGCTAAAGTGTCTGCTTCAAGATTTTCATCCCTTGGTATTTGTATAGCTTTCCAGGTTTGAAATTGCTTTATTAGCTCCCGCACGTTTTCTAAATATTGATGCATCCTTACTTCCCTGGCTGTATAAGTCCCCAGCATTTGATTAATCACGAGTTGTGAATCGCTCTTGATTATAATCTGATTTATGCCAAGTTCTCATGCCAGTTCTAAACCTGCAATCACAGCCTCATACTCTGCCTCATTGTTAGTTATAGAATGACATTTAATAGCTTGTCGTATGGTTTCACCCGTAGGTGGTACCAAAATAATCCCTAAACCTGCTCCTTTTATATTAGATGAACCATCGGCGAATAAAGTCCAAGTTCCTGGATTAGCTCCATTAAGCACCTGTAATTCTTTTTGTGCTTCTAATTGCATCCCCTGGCTAAAATCAGCCATGAAATCAGCTAACACTTGTGATTTTATAGCAGTTTGGTATGCGATTTCATATTCACTTAACTCTATAGCCCATTTGGCCAACCTACCTGATAACTCATGCTTATGTAATATATTACGTAAAGGGTAGGCAGGTTACTACAGCAATTGGATGAGACTGAAAGTAAGGTCTTAATTTCCTAGATGCCATGATTAATGCAAGTGCAAGCTTTTCTAATTGAGGATACCGCGTTTCCGCATCTAACAAAGATTTACTAACATAATAGATAGGGGATTGTTTACCTTGTTCTTCTCGAACCAAAACAGCACTTACCGCTACTTCTGAAACAACAAGGTAACTGAGCAGTCTTTCCCCAACCTTTGGTTTTGCTAGCAAAGGTGGATTTGATAAGTATGCTTTCAAATCCCTGAGTGCCTGTTGACATTCCTCATTCTATTCGAAATGATCCTGCTTTTTAAGGGCTGAGAAGAATTTAAAACATTTCTCTGATGATTTAGAAATGAATCTTCCCAAGGCTGCAATTCTCCCTATTAATCTTAAAGTATTAAATAAGAAAACCCAAGAATTTACCTCAATACCACGGTTAGAAATAAGAAAACCCAAGAATTTAACTCAATACCACGGTTAGAAATAAGAAAACCCAAGAATTTACCTGATGCAACACCAAATGCACATTTTTTGGGGTTTAACTTCATATTAAATTTTCGCAAAATCTTAAACGTTTCAGACAGATGCGATATATGATCTTTTGAATAATGAGTTTTAACAAGCATGTCATCTATGTATACCTCCATAGTCTTACCTAAATGTTCTTGGAACATTTTGGTAACTAACCTCTGATACGTTGCGCCTGCATTCTTTAGACCAAAGGGCATTACTTTATAACAGTAAGTCCCCCTGTCTGTTATGAAGGATGTTTTTTCTTCATCTCCTGGATCCATTGTAATCTGATTATACCCTAAATATGCATCTAAAAAACTTAATAGTTCATGACCTGAAGTTACATCAATCAATTGATCTATTTGTGGCAGTGGAAAAGAATCTTTAGGGCAGGCTTTATTAAGATCTGTGTAATCTACGCAAACCCGCCACTTACCGTTCTTCTTTGGAACTACAACAGTGTTGGCTAACCAGTTAGGATATTTTACCTCATGAATAGAGCCAATTTTTAGCGATTTTGGACTTCTTCTTGAATCACCTGATTCTTGAAAGTTCCTTGCTTTCTTTTCTTTTGCTTGACTGGGGGATATGAGGGATCTTCATTTAGTTTATGAGTCATCACCTCCGGTGGTATCCTTGTCATGTCAGTATGGGACCAAGCAAAACAGTGTGCGTTAGCTTTTAAAAATTCCATTAACTTACGCTTCACCTCCGGGCTAAGATTGGCTCCTATTACACTTTTCTCTCTGGCCAGTGTATAAACAAAAGCACAGCCTCCAGTTCTTCTATCGTCGTTTTGATGTTTTCATTTTCCTCTGGTTCTTGAATGGAATCGAGCCTTGAATATACATCTGTTTGTTTTTGTTCAGTTGAGGTTGACGCTATGTTATCCTTAACTGAATTCTGTAATTGCTATTTTTCTTCACCCTTCGTACTTGAATCTGCCACGGAGTTGATGTTCCTAGATGTCTGTTGATCTCCCCTGATTTGACATATTCCCCATGGCGCTGGAAATTTAATAACTTGATACAAGGTTGAAGGAACAACGTCCATTTCATGGATCCATGGTCTCCCAAGAATCATATTGTAAACCATCTCCATGTCTACTACCTGGAACTTTGTATCTTTGACGACTCCTTCAGCAAATGTGGTGAACGTTACCTCTCCTTTCGTAACGACGCTGGAATTATCAAACCCAGATAGAGTATGTGCCTTTGGTATTACTTTTTCTTCAGCTTGCATCTCATGTAATACTCTTAATAGAATAATGTTTACCGAACTACCTGGATCAATCAAAACTCGTTTTACATTAGTATCGTATACAATTAAAGATATTACCAGTGCATCGTTATGAGGGCTTAACACGCCATCTGCATCTGCATCACTGAATGTAATGTTGTCTTCTTCTAAAACTTGCCACACCCATTTTCCTTGGGTAATTGTTACTTTGGAAATTTTGTTAGCAGCAGTATATGATATACCATTGATGTCTTCACCCCCACTTATAACGTTGACAGTTCTTTTGGGAGAAGGTGGTTTTGGAGGCTCCTGCCTGTTCTTCATGTATGCCTGTTTACCTTTCTTACTGAATAACTCAGTGAGATATCCTTGTTTTAACAAATGATCAACTTCACCCTGTAAAAACCTGCAATCTGCTGTTTTATGCCCATGATCGTTATGAAATTCGCACCAATGATCAGGGTTTCATCTGTTTGGATTTGATCTCATTTCCTTGGGCCACCGTACCTTATATCCCATGCTTCTTAAAACAGCCACGAGTTCAGAAGTGCTCACGTTGAAATTATAACCGCCAAACCTTTCCTTTAGACCTCCATCATTGTCTC
This sequence comes from Nicotiana attenuata, assembly GCF_001879085.1. NCBI lineage: Eukaryota > Viridiplantae > Streptophyta > Magnoliopsida > Solanales > Solanaceae > Nicotiana > Nicotiana attenuata. Next base: position 442,330 of record NW_017670255.1, on the reverse strand, counting down.
GTGACTCACGTGCGCCGTCACTCCCAAATCTTGATGATGAGCCTGACTCTCTATTCCTTGATCTGTGATCATACCTCTGATTATCCTGTTTTGACCGTGAGTCTCTTCCCGCAGGTCCCATGTATGGCTCGAACCTGTTTTTACCGGATCTTTTTTCGGACTCTGAACGTCTCGAACTTATTGCTTCTTCTTTTTGAAATCGTGGAACAGTATCTTCCTCAATCCTCAGCTTCGTGCTATACCTGTTATAAATATCATTCCACGTTGTAGCGGGGAATTCTCGAAGGCTTTCCTTGAGTTTCCTCGTAGCTTCCGAGCTTTTTTCATTCAAATTACTTGTGAAAGCTATAGACGCCCAATTGTCAGGTACATGTGGCAATGTCATTCTTTCACGTTGAAATCTGTCCACGAATTCCCTAAGTAATTCTGAGTCCCCTTGCTTGATTTTTAAAATATCCTCCATTCTTTTCTCTACTTTTTGAGCTGCCGGGCATGCTTTGATGAAAGAATCTGCAAGCTCAGCAAAAGAATTTATAGAATTTTCGGGTAAAAGAGAATACCATGTTAGCGCTCCTTTGGTGAGTGTTTCACCAATTTTTTTTACTAATACTGATTCAATCTCCTGCTTAGTCAAATCATTGCCTTTTACGCCCATTGTGAATGCAGTCACGTGGTCTCGTGGGTCTGTCGTTCCATCATATTTTGGAATATCAGGCATTTTGAACTTTTTTGGAATTGGAAGTGGAGCAGCACTTGGCTTCCAGGGTTGTTGCGAATATCTATCCATTTCTACCCCTTTGATTATGGGTGGCACCCCGGGTATCTGCTCTATGCGCTCACTTTGCTCCTTGAGCTGTTTCTGCAAGGTTAGTACTAAATTTTGTAAATTAGAATTAAATACATTACCTGGTTCTCTCTCCTGAGATTTGCTGGGAGTTCGTCCACCGCCTGAGTTAACAAGCCCAGAACAAGGGTTTTCCAAAGTGTTATTATTTGGAGTAGGTGTGGGTGTTGCAACAGGTAATTGATTAACAAGTGCCTCAACAACTTTATTGACCTGAGTAGCAATTAATTTATGCAAAGCCTCATCAACAGCTTCAGCATTTTCAAATTGACCATGCTCGTTTATTTGAGACCCATCAGGAGTACCCTCACGAGATTGTCGTGGTGAGCCGTGTGGAGTAGAAACTCGAGTGTTAATATGCTGTGGATCTTCCTGATTTTGTTGATTCATTCGGTTTCATTAAGTGTTATCATTGTTGTTCGACATAGTTGATGCAACAAGGAAAGTTAAGCGAAAAATAGATTATCAGATTCCCGGTAAGGGAACCAATTTGTTTAACCAAAAAATGAGATTTTAGTCAAAGGTAGAATTTAGAAGAACTCGGGTTACTGATAATCAAGAAAATGAATGAAAAGAAGTAATTATGGATAGCAAGATGATAATCAAGAGAAACAAATAAATCAATGCCTATTCCAATAGTATTTCGTGTCCATACAACTGATCATACATCTCCCTTTTATAGATACCTTTGGAAATATATGTTTTCCTTATAATGAGGCTATTATGAGTAATTAAAGACATTGAATGTTACGTTACACAATCATTACATTTAAAACATTTTCTCTAACGTATTCAGCATTTAATACTCATAAAATGTTGTATCCGTACACTTTTCCATTGTCAGATTCATTCCTTCTGATTCTCGAATATAAATGACTTAAATAGGTACAGGCGCCGAGTTATTTGTCTGATTGCCCGTGCCTCTTCCTCTTTCTTTGCTCGCTCCTGTTGCACCTCATGACTCTTGGCTAATTGCAATTCTTTGACCATTTGACCAATCCACGTGTCTTGACACGTCACCTTTATATATAAATATAATTTTTCCAATACAGATAGTCCCCCACAAATAGTTTATTAAGGTTAGAAAGTGAAGCGCCACGATGTATAATGTATATTATGATAAAATACGATTATGAACTTTACATGTATTATATGTATCTTTTTTTATTAAAATATGTATTAGTGTGTACATTGTTATATATAAAGAATGTTGCTAGAATAATTATGCATAGCAATTGTACTTGTATTTTAAATATATATGAGTTCATGGTTTTGGCCAAAGAGGACAATGTTCTTATCTTGCAGTTAATACTTGCAAATAATATACTGACGCTTTGACTTTTTTTATTTTACCATATCTTCTTTGGGTAATGATCGTGCATGTATCGGAATGGTTATGTATTCTACGACTAGCCACAAGGAAATTAGGATATGATCTAATTTACGTCGTTGTGGAGCTTTCATGCTAATGACATTCAAAAATCCAGTTCTTTACCTTTGAAAAACACAGATCATAGTATTCTATTGCTTTGAGATTTATATTCAGCCTAAACTTCAGTTCTTCACATTTTGTGCAAGGAAATACACTATTTTGTATGCAGTGTATAACATTTCTCTTTCTTGTAAGTCATGTTCAGATGAAGAATAACATTGTGTACTTTCTCTGATTTAGATGTTTTGTTATCAATTTGGCAGATTATAAAGATACTTTAGTTGTGAAAGTATAATCAATTGACAATACATTGCTCCAAAATTACTTTATACCCCAAAAGATTATAGACATGCAAAGAAATTAGGGGTTGGGTTGAGCCATATGAAAACATGCAGATCAAAGGAAAGCAATAAAAGGAAATTTGAATGAATAATCCATCAAAGATACGAACACAATGTCAACATACTTCAGTTGTAGTTGAAGGTATAATCAATGACATTCCGAGAGAGTTTATTAACGTATTTCTCATGCATTGCATTCATTTACATGTGCATTTACCCATCACTCAGACGGTGTTATATACGCGTATATATGTATATATATATATATATATATATATATATATATATATATATATATATATATATATATATGGGATATGGAAAAAGGTTACGGCGTTATATACGCACCACCACCTGATCAGCTGGTATACATTGATGATTTTGTCCACAGTGGCACCAGATGGCATTATATACGCGTATATGTATTGGAAAAAATTATATTTATATATAAAGGTGACTGTCAAGACACGTGGATTGGTCAAATGGTCAAAGAATTACAATTAGCCAAGAGTCATGAGGTACAACAGGAGCGAGCAAAGAAAGAGGAAGAGGCACGGGCAATCAGACAAATAACTCGGCGCCCGTACCTATTTAAGTCATTTATATCCGAGAATCAGAAGGAATTAATCTGACAATGGAAAAGAGTACAGATACGGCATTTCATGGGTATTAAATGCTGAATACGTTAGAGACTATGTTTTAAATATAATGATTGTGTAACGTAACATTCAATGTCTTTAATTACTCTAATAGCCTCATTATGAGAAAAACGTATATTTCCAAAGGTATCTATAAAAAGGAGATGTATGATCAGTTGTAAGGACACAAAATACTATTGGAATAGACATTGATTTATTTGTTTCTCCTGATTATCATCTTGCTATCCAAAATTACTTCTTTTCATTCATTTTCTTGATTATCAGTAACCCGAGTTCTTCTAAATTCTAGCTTTGACTAAAATCTCATTTTTTGGTTAAACAAATTGTTTCCGTTACCGGGAATCTGATAATCTACTTTCTCTTCGCTTAGCTTTCCTTGTTGCATCAACTATGTCGAACAACAATGATAACACTCAAGGAAACCAGATGAATCAACAAAATCAGGGAGATCCACAGAATATTAACGCTCAAGTTCCTACTCCACGCGGCTCACCACGACAATCTCGTGAGGGTACTCCTGATGGGTCTCAAATAAACGAGCATGCTCAATTTGAAAATGCTGAAGCTGTTGATGAGGCTTTGCAGAAATTAATTGCTGCTCAGGTCAATAAAGCCGTTGAGGCACTTGTTAATCAGTTACCTGTTGCAACACCCACACCTACTCCAAATAACAACACTTTGGAAAACCCTCGTTCTGGGCTTGTTAACTCAGGCGGTGGAGGAACTCCCAGCGAATCACAGGAGAGAGAACCAGGTAATGTATTTAATTCCGATTTACAAAATTTAGTACTAACCTTGCAGAAACAGCTCAAGGAGCAAAGTGAGCGCATAGAGCAGATACCCGGGGTGCCACCCATAATCAAAGGGGTAGATATGGATAGATATTCGCAACAACCCTGGAAGCCAAGTGCTGCTCCACTTCCAATTCCAAAAAAGTTTAAAATGCCTGATATTCCAAAATATGATGGAACGACAGACCCACGAGACCACGTGACTGCATTCACAACGGGCGTAAAAGGCAATGATTTGACTAAGCAGGAGATTGAATCAGTATTAGTCAAAAAATTTGGTGAAACACTCACCAAAGGAGCGCTAACATGGTATTCACTTTTACCCGAAAATTCTATAAATTCTTTTGCCGAGCTTGCAGATTCTTTCATCAATGCACACTCGGGAGCTCAAAAAGTAGAGAAAAGAATGGAGGATATTTTCAAAATCAAGCAAGGGGACTCAGAACTACATAGGGAATTCGTGGACAGATTTCAACGTGAAAGAATGACATTGCCACGTGTACCTGACAACTGGGCGGCTATAGCTTTCACAAGTAATTTGAATGAAAAAAGCTCGGAAGCTATGAGGAAACTCAAGGAAAGCCTTCGAGAATTCCCCGCTACAACGTGGAATGATCTTTATAACAGGTATAGCACGAAGCTGAGGATTGACGAAGATACTGTCCCAAGATTTCAAAAAGAAGAAAAGGTAAGTTCGAGACGTGCAGAGTCCGAAAAAAGATTCGGTAAAAATAGGTACGAGCCTTATATGGGACCTGCGGGAAAGGACTCACGGTCAAAGCAAGATCACCAAAGGTACGATCATAAATCTAGAAATAGAGAATCAGGTTCTTCATCAAGATTTAGGAACGAGCGAAACAACCATGAGTCACGAGATGATGATGGAGGTCTAAAGGCAAGGTTTGGCGGTTACAACTTCAATGTCAGCACCTCCGAGCTCGTAGCCGTATTGAGAAGCATGGGAGATAAGGTACGGTGGCCCAAGGAAATGAGATCAAATCCAAATAGACGAAACCCTGATCATTGGTGCGAATTTCATAACGACCACGGACATAAAACAGCAGATTGCAGATTTTTACAGAGTGAAGTTGATCACTTATTAAAACAAGGATATCTTACTGAGTTATTCAGTAAGAAAGGCAAGCAAGCTTACATGAAGAACAGACAGGAGCCTCCAAAACCACCTTCCCCCAAAAGAACTGTCAACGTTATAAGTGGGGGTGAAGACATCAATGGTATATCATATACTGCAGCTAACAAAATTTCCAAAGTAACAATTACCCAAGGGAAACGGGTGCGGCATGTTTTAGAGGAAGACAACATTACATTCAATGATGCAGATGCAGATGGCGTGTTAACCCCTCATAACGATGCACTGGTAATATCTTTAATTGTATACGATACTAATGTGAAACGAGTTTTGATTGATCCAAGCAGTTCCGTAAACATTATTCTATTAAGAGTATTACGTGAGATGCAAGCTGAAGATAAAGTAATACCAAAGGCACGTACTCTATCTGGGTTTGATAATTCTAGCGTCGTCACGAAAGGAGAGGTAACACTCACCACATTCGCTGAAGGAGTCGTCAAAGATACAAAGTTCCAAGTAGTAGACATGGAGATGGCTTACAATATGATTCTTGGGAGACCATGGATCCACGAAATGGATGTTGTTCCTTCAACCTTGCATCAAGTCATTAAATTCCCAGCGCCATGGGGAATCTGTCAAATCAGGGGAGATCAACAGACATCCAGGAGCATCAACTCCGTGGCAGATTCAAGTACAAAGGGTGAAGAAAAATAGCAATTACAGAATCCAGTTGAGGACAACATAGCGTCAACCTCAACTAAACAAGAGCAAACAGATGTAGATTCAAGGCTCGATTCCATTCAAGAACCAGAAGAAAATGAAAACATCAAAATGACGATAGAAGAGCTGGAGGCTGTGGTTTTGTTTATACACTGGCCAGAGAAAAAAATATATATAAGAGCCAATCTTAGCCCGGATATGAAACGTAAGTTGATTGAATTTTTAAAAGTTAACGCAGACTGTTTTGCTTGGTCCCATTCTGACATGACAGGGATACCACCGGAGGTGATGACTCATAAACTAAATGAAGATCCATCATATCCCCCAGTCAAGCAAAAGAAAAGAAAGCAAGGAACTTTCAAGAATCAGGTGATTCAAGAAAAAGTCCAAAAATTGCTAAAAATTGGTTTTATTCGTGAGGTAAAGTATCCTAACTGGTTAGCTAACACTATTGTAGTTCCAAAGAAGAACGGTAAGTGGCTGGTTTGCATAGATTACACAGATCTTAATAAAGCCTGCCCTAAAGATTCTTTTCCACTGCCACACATAGATCAATTGATTGATGCAACTGCGGGTCATGAACTATTAAGTTTTTTAGATGCATATTCAGGGTATAATCAGATTAAAATGGATCGAGGAGATGAAGAAAAAACTTCCTTCATAACAGTTAGGGGGACTTACTGTTATAAAGTAATGCCCTTTGGTCTAAAGAATGCAGGCGCAACGTATCAGAGGTTAGTTACCAAAATGTTCCAAGAGCATTTAGGTAAGACTATGAAGGTATACATAGATGATATGCTTGTTAAAACTCGGTATTCAAAGATCATATATCGCATCTGTCTGAAACGTTTAAGATTTTGCGAAAATGTAATATGAAGTTAAACCCCGAAAAATGTGCATTTGGTGTTGCGTCAGGTAAATTCTTGGGTTTTCTTTTTTCTAACCGTGGTATTGGGGTGAATCCTGCACAGATTAAGGCCATTGAGGAAATCCCTGATATACTTTCGAGCAAGAAAGAAGTTCAAAGATTAACAGGGAGGATTGCAGCCTTGGAAAGATTCATTTCTAAATCATCAGAGAAATGTTTTAAATTCTTCTCCGCCCTTAAAAAGCAGGATCATTTCGAATGGAATGAGGAATGTCAACAGGCACTCAGGGTTTTAAAAGCATACTTATCAAATCCACCTTTGCTAGCAAAACCAAAGGTTGGGGAAAGACTGCTCATTTACCTCGCTGTTTCAGAAGTAGCGTTAAGTGCTGTTTTGGTTCAAGAAGAACAAGGTAAACAATCCCCTGTCTATTATGTTAGTAAATCTCTGTTAGATGCGGAAACGCGGTATCCTCAATTAGAAAAGCTTGCACTTGCATTAATCATGGCATTTAGGAAATTAAGACCTTACTTTCAGTGTCATCCAATTACTGTAGTAACTGCCTACACTTTACGCAATATATTACATAAGCATGAGTTATCAGGTAGGTTGGCCAAATGGGCCACGGAGTTAAGTGAATATGAAATCACATACCAACCTAGAACTGCTATAAAATCACAAGTGTTAGCTGATTTCGTGGCTGATTTTAGCTAGGGGATGCAATTAGAAGCACAAAAAGAATTACAGGTGCTTAATGGAGCTAATCCAGGAACTTGGACTTTATTTGCCGATGGTTCATCTAATATAAAAGGAGCAGGTTTATGGATTATTTTGGTACCACCTACGGGTGAAACCATACGGCAAGCTATTAAATGTCATTCTCTAACAATGAGGCAGAGTATGAGGCTGTGATTGCAGGTTTAGAATTGGCACGAGAACTTGGCATAAATCAGATTATAATCAAGAGCGATTCACAACTCGTGGTTAATCAAATGCTGGGGACTTATACAGCCAGGGAAGCAAGGATGCAGCAATATTTAGAAAATGTTTGGGAGTTAATAAAGCAATTTCAAACCTGGAAAGTTATACAAATACCAAGGGATGAAAATCTTAAAGCAGACGCTTTAGCTAATCTCACATTTGCGGCTGACGTGGCAAACGATGAAAATGCTTCTGTTATTCATTTATTTCATTCAGCTCTCGACCGTAATAAAAATGAGGTAAATTTTAATAATTTAACGTGGGATTGGAGGAACGAGATTGTTGCTTTTTGGCAGTATGGAACTGTCCCTGATGACAAGAAAAAAGCCCATGCACTTTGAAAAAAGGTTGCTCCCTATTGTTTAAATCAAGGCAACCTATATCGTAAAATGTTCGGTGGCCCCTTAGCTAGATGCCTCGGACCTTCTCAAACAGAGTACGTAATGAAGGAAATATACGAGGGGCATTGTGGAAATCACGCCGGAGGAAGATCATTGGTAAGAACCTTAATCAGGACAGGTTACTACTGGCCAAAAATGGAAGAAGAAGCGGAAAGTTTCGTGGCCAAATGTGATAAAATGTCAAAGGTACGGTAACAACATGCATAGACCCGCAGAATTATTACATCCGGTCATCGCACCATGGCCATTCATGAAATGGGGAATGGATATCGTGGGTCCATTACCACAAGCAAAAGGACAGGTAAATTTTCTGCTCGTACTTACTGATTATTTTACTAAATGGGTAGAGGCAGGAGTCTTCAAACAGGTACGAGAAAAGGAAGTCAAAGATTTTATTTGGCGAAACATCATATGCCGATTCGGCGTACCGAAGGAGATCGTATGTGGTAATGGTCCTCAGTTTATAGGAGCTCAAATCACAGAATTTTTTCAAAGTTGGCAAATTAAAAGGATTACGTCCACACCTTATCATCCGGTAGGTAATGGGAAAGCAAAGTCAACAAACAAGGTTATTATCAATAATTTAAAGAAGCGATTGGAAGAATCAAAAGGAAATTGGCCGGAGGTGCTACCTGGTGTTTTATGGGCGTATCGCACAACAACAAAAAAACAAGCACAGGGGAAACACCGTTTTCATTGGTTTACGGAGTTGAGGCTTTAATTCCAGTTGAGATAGGTGAACCAAGCACTCGGTTCACACAAGCGACACAAGAATCTAATGTTGAGGAGATGCGGGTCAATCTAGATTTACTTGAAGGAAGGAGAGAAGCTGCATTAATAAGAATGGCAGCACAAAAACAAGACATAGAACGATATTACAACAGGAAAGCACGCCTCAGATTCTATAAAGTTGGGGGCTTCGTACTTAAAAAGGTTTTCCAGTCTACAAAGGCAGCCAACACGGGTAAACTAAGTCCAACTTGGGAAGGACCCTATAGAGTTCGTGATATTGCAGGAAAGGGAGCGTATGAATTGGAGACAATGGATGGCAAAATACTACCTTCACATTGGAATGCTATTCATTTGACGAGATATTACTTCTAAGGAATACCCACGGTCAGGTATCACCATTTTTCATTTAATTTTTTGAATTTTTAAAATTTTACTAACAATTTTAGATGCTAGGCAAAAAAACTAACCCGTGCTAAATGATGAGTCACAACCTGTAAGGCACCCGGAATAAACTAAATTTCCTAGACTAGGGTTACAATTATTCTGATAGAAATATAAATAGGTTAGGCAGTCTTCATCTAAAATCGCACCTCCGAGTCCCGTATGTTTTTCCTTTTCAGGAAAAGGACCAAAAGAGAGAAACAATCAAGTGCTCGAGGCTTCATACTTCAACACTCAAGCACTTGGGGGAATACATAATATACACGAGTATGTATAAAGAAGGCAAAGAAGATTGAAGAGAAATCAAGCCTGAAAAAGTCAAGTGCAGAGTAAAAGTCATGAAGTCACGAGCCAAGGCTAAAGAAAACCTTACTGTAGTTAGGGTAAAAGCTATGTACTAAAGCAGGTTATAAAGAAAAACCTTGTGCTTATTGTTCTGAAACGGGTTATAAAGAAAAATCTCATATTTATCTGTTACAAGAAAAACAGTTACGAGAAAGTTATAGATGTAATTCAAATACATGTAAAGCATTATTCAAAACTGGACAAAGTTCAAATAAAAAAAAAACTTGTCAATGTTATTTCAAAAGAAACATGTGTGCTCCTATTTCTTTTATCGTATGATAACACCATTATGAAGTTGAGAAGTCTTCTTCATTAAGTGTCGAAATATAAAAGGGCCCTCTTTTATAAATCTCATGTTTAAATTATTTAGTCATGAGATTGACAGAAGCATTTTCGAAAAACAAAAATGCAAACTATTCTATAAGTCCTTAAGAATAAAGGCAAGAATAGAATAAACAGAAGTCTAAGATAATAACATAAAAAAACTTCTTAAATACTTAAGACTAAGTACGAACTTGGTCATAAAACTACGAAATAGTTTATACAGATTGCCCCATAAAAGACTTGGGGACTTACGTTCCAAAACCAACCCTCAAATGAAGTTAAGGGTTTGATTACAATTTTCTGAAATAAACCCTCAAATGAAGCCAAGGGTTTCTAACACAACTTTCCAAAGTGGTGCCTGCAAAAAAGAAGGAATTCAAGACAACGTAAATTTTTCACTAAGAAGATGTGGGAACTGAAGAAGATGCATCAATGATGCAACGGGGCTCAACTTGGACAGGAGCTTCAACCGGTTGTGGGTTGATCTTGATTCCCAGCAACTAACTCAACTTGAGCAAGAGCCATCAGCAGATGCGGTTTCAACTTGGCTTGCAGCAGTAGGTCGATTGGGCTCGAGAAGATGCAATACCCGTATGAGCTTCAACCACGGAGCTCAATCACGGGAGAAGGAAGTCCTGTGTTTGCTGAGCTTGTTCAATGGTTTCATTAACCTTAGCTAATTCTGACTCCAGGTTCGAAGTTTCTTGACCAGCTTCAATTAGGGTATCAACGAAGGTGAATTCAAGAAGCCCAACTTACCTCAACATTCAATTTTTCTTCAAGGATCTCATAACCCTTTTCCCAAGCAGCCACCTCATTCTGAGCTCTTCATTTCGGCCAAGGCGAGTTACAAGAAGCTTGAAGAGAAACATGAGAAGCTCTCTAAAGCACGTACCTTACCAGCAGAGACTCGAAGCTCTTCTTGCTTGAGTTAAGTTTTGCACGAGCTCTCCAGCATAAACTTCTTTTTGATTCAGCAGAGTCTTCAATGCCCCGTTCCTTCGCTAGCCTTAGACAGCTGTTCTGAAAATGAGGATTCAAGGCGTTCTTTTTCTTTTTCTGCTTGGTTCAAGGTAGCCTTTGATAACCGCTAGCTCCGAAGTTAATGCTCGCACCTGCTGCTCTAAGGTACTCTTGCTCTCTTGTAAATCCTCATGTTAATTTGAGCACTGTCAAATTGTTCCTTCCAATTGATTGCTTCTAATGAGAATCACGTGCAACCTTCTCTGAATCACGTGCTACCTTCTCCAAGAGGGAGATTCTGTTCATCAGCTCAGTGCCATTAAGATTGGCCTTAAGAAAAAAAGGAAGGGAAATAAGAATCTCGAAGATAGAAAATTTTTACAAAAGTAAAGAAGAGAAAGAAGGAAAATACCTTCAAAGTGGCATGGCACTATGCATTCATTAAAGTCAGGTACTATGGCTCTTCAGTTTGCTTTTCTTCGATTGGGCCCAATTAAAGGCTCGAGCCAAACGTCAGCTTTGACCTGACTTCCTTAAGAGGCTGCTATCAGCAGGAACTTTCAATAGTTTACGCCTCTCGTAGCAGTACTTTTACTCGAGAAACCCACCTCCGTTAGGTTGAACGATAGTGGGGGAATTGTCAAAGGAGAGCGGCGGAAGGAGTAAAAACAGTAGAGGGAGGAACAGAAACAGTTGAGGCAGGTAAGGACAAGAATCACAGGCGCGGGAGTAGAAAAGGAACGATAAGGAAGTTTCATCTAAAACAGGGCCCTAAATTTCCACTATCAAAACCACTGATAAAAAGTTGATCAATAGACTCACGAGTATCGTGAAGTGTGATGTCATCATCCGGAATAACAACTGGGGTATCAACAGGCTCGGGAAGAGGTAGATGAGAAGAAGAACCCAAGACTATTTCTCGGGCTAAAGAGGTACGGTACCCGAAGAGATCACGAGAGGGCCACAACTGCCTCAGCAGTAACTCCCCGAATAGTAAATCCTGATAAAAAGAAGGATCAAAGTTAGAACAATAAAGGAAAATATTTATATACGTGAAAGATAAAATAGAACTCTTCCATGAGTCTTTACTTTTCCAACCGTAACGGTTGGAAAGGTTTTTCCGGACCTACCCTCCATTGGAGCGGTCTTCAACAATTTCTCTACCCAACCACGGGAGTTGGGCACATTCTCTACAACACCCATGGTTGCTGAGAAAAGAAAAGAAGCGACATTAGAGAAATTAATAAGCTTGAAAGAAAAAGGCACAGAGAAAGATATAACACTTACGTGCAAAATTCCACTTCTCAGGGAAGGGAACGTTATCTTCACCCACTAAGCCAGCAGTGGGAGGCAGCAACAAACCGAGCATACCAGCCACGGCTTGGTCATCTTCAGGGCTCACTAAAACCCTCTTGCTCCTGGCCGCTAGGGTAAAACGCCATTTGCGAAAAGCCTAGGGGAGTAGAGGTGAATTAGGTGAGGAAAGTAAAGCCAACATCTGCCATGTTGGTGAGGTGCCTCAAACAGGCCACAGCCCTCCATACAATTGGACCGATTTCACCCAAACAAACATTGAAAAAATGGCAAAAATCTAGAATGACCAGGTCAATGGGCGGTTTGAACCCCCCTAGAGTAAAAAGGGTATGTATAAACAAAAAAGAGAATCCAATCATGTTAAAAGTGATCCTCTGATTTGGATTAGGAATGATATATGGGAAATCATCACTCTAGTGACAGTCCTTACGAAAACTATAGGAGCTATAATTTCTGTAATTTGAGTAGGGAAAGCATCGGAACGATCTAAAGTGGCAACTTGGTTCTAAGAGATTCCTAATCATGATGAAAGATAGCTCTGTTGGACTATCTCTCAACAAGAAGGCTTACGTAAAGGCTCAGAGAGGGTTCTTTGTTCCTAGAAGAAGACCTTTTGAGAAAAGGAACCTCTAGTTTCTAAAAGAGGGACCAGAACTTGGAGAAGGCGTGGATGTGCTACCACCCGCGAGCAGACCCTAAGCTACGAGTCTACCACCTCTTCTATTGCCTAATTGGGGCATTGGAAGTTATCTAAAATAGGATTTCTCCTAGGCGTTAGGTTTTGATGAAGTCATGGCGAAGAAGATTGAAGTGAAGAAGAAGTGAATAGAGATTTGAAGAATTGAAGTGTTCAATACGCTTTATGTGGTAAAAGACAAGAAAAGAAGTTTATATTTATACTGATGGACAGCCGGCAAAAGGAAAAAAGTACAATGAATGGAAGGACCAAAATAATGATAACTGACACTTCGTGAACGGGAAGCCGAAAAAAAAGCCTAAAGAAAGTGCTGCAAAACTGTAGTAGCTAATAAGAGGATGACACGTGTAAAAACGCATTAAATGGAAGTGACAATTGAAGCATCAATTTTGTTTAGAGCATAATGGTGACAAAAATTCTCTTTTATTGAAATCCACTTCCCAAAATATTCAACTGATGAGTAAATGGAAAGTGGGGGACTATCTGTATTGGGAAAATTATATTTATATTATAAAGGTGACGTGTCAAAGACACGTGGATGGTTCAAATGGTCAAAGAACTGCAATTAGCAAGAGTCATGAGGTGCAATAGGAGCGAGCAAAAAAAAGGAAGAGGCACGGGCAATCAGAACAAATAACTCGTGCGCCCGTACCTATTTAAGTCATTTATATCCGGAGAATCACAAGGAATAAATCTGACAATGGAAAAGAGTACAGATACGGCATTTCATGGGTTTTAAATGCTGAATACGTTAGAGAATATGTTTTAAGCGTAATGAGTTTGTAACGTAACATTCAATGTCTATAATTACTCAAAATAGCCTCATTATGAGAAAAACGTATATTTCCAAAGGTATCTATAAAAAGGAGATGTATGATCAGTTGTAAGGACACGAAATACTATTGGAATAGACATTGATTTATTTGTTTCTCTTGATTATCATCTTGCTATCCAGAATTACTCCTTTTCATTCATTTTCTTGATTATCAGTAACTCGAGTTCTTCTAAATTTCTAGCTTTGACTAAAATCTCATTTTTGGTTAAACAGTATATATGTAAATATATGTATATGGGATATGGGAAAGTTATGGCGTTATATCGCACAACCACCTGATCAGCTGGTATACATTGATGATTGCCCACAATGGCCGAGATATGTGATGGGGTGCCCTCAAGAGGCTTGATGATGTAATGAACATTATGTACCTATGCACGACATGACATTCATATGCAAATGCATGACACTATACGTATTAAATGGTATACAGAGTTATCCAGACTTACAGGTTGAGTCATGTACTCCATTTTCTTTCATGTCCTCTATATGTGATTTACATGCCTTACATACTCGGTAAATTATTCGTAATGACGTCCTTTTCTTTGTGGACGTTTCATTCATGCCTGCAGGTATAAGTAACCAATTAGACGAACCCTCATAGTAGACGAGGTTAGCATTCAGCGAAGGATCGGTAAGCCTGTACCTCATACGGAGTGCAGCCGAGTCTATGAGCCATCGTGTCAGAGTTTTTCTTCAGACTTACGGGTAGGCCGATACCCTATCCCATTTTATATCAAATAATCTTAGAGTCTTTGTAGACACAGGTTTATTATGTACAGTATGTCAGGAGGCCTTGACTCCATATGTATTCATTCTTTTAGGAATGATGGTTCATTGATATAATATTTGCCCACTTATAATTGTACATTACGAGTTATGGCCATATTGGGCCCATTATAGTGTTAGCAAAAGGAATGATGAGTTTAAAGAGTGGTTCGCTGTTAGGCCAGAGTGCGCACCGGGTGCCAACCACGCCTCCAAAGGTTGGGCGTGACACCTTATCCGACAATGGCACGGCAGGTGACTTGATCGGACCCCGAGGAACCAAAAAATAGACATAGAAGAACCTGGTACAGTATGAATCGTAACCGATGAAGCACGAGATGAACTCTAAGTGGGAGGGCAGCTAAAAGATGACTGACCAAGAGAGTTTGTGTACTGACCTTGGCTGCTGATGACACCGTGATGAACCGACGGCCATCTGTAGCATATAAGAACGACCCCTACTGTGAGGACTGTCCTCAGATGGAGGCACTTGCTGAAACCACCCGAACCACCGAGGCCTCTTGAACCTCCCTCTCCTCACGCTTCTAATGCAAACCAACTCTAGGTCTCTAGCAATATCAACCACCTCGTCAAACCTCCACACGCGTCGCAACTCTCCCGAGTCAAGATGAAATGTGAGTCCATAGCTAACACATGTCTATAAAATCGTGAGCATCTCTCTGACTCGGTCCCACTGAACTCTGGAGGCTTAAGCATCCCAAACCGCTCTTTGTGCTCTTCTTTACTCCTCATCACTCATAGGTTGTGCCAACTTGGGCCTGAGCAGTTGCATTCCGGCTGGCTAGTAGTATCCCCGTGTCTGGGTCCCTGAGCTGCCTGCTCTGGATTACGGGCAGTGGGAGTCTGAGCACCTCCCCCGGCTTGAGAAATGGTTAGTGCAGCCTGAACCAAAACCGTTCTCAGCAAGGCTCGTGGATTACAATCAATATCTAGGCCAAAGCCTCTTGAAAGCCCTGGTTCCCTGAGCTGGTCCCACCGGCTCAACCACATCTGGTAATCTACTCCTCAGCTGTTAGCAACTGGTGGCTCCACAGGTTGCTGATCTAGTTGTAGTACAAGCCGCACCTCGGCCTCTACTGCGCCCCCGGCCTCTACCGTGGCCCCGCCTCTCACGGCCCTAGCTAGTGTTATTGAGTGGTCGTTCACCTTGATCCAGTTGCATGTGTCCTCACCATCTTATGACAAATAATAAAGAGTAAAAGTTTAGATTTGGAATTAACAAATCCGCACGATAAGAATAACAAGAAGGTGAAGTTTACCTAATAGTTCGGTAGCTCTCGAAGATAAGTTACAGACGCCTCTGTACCGATCCGCAACACTCTACTAAAACCTGCTCATGACTCGTGAGACCTAAGTAACCTAGGGCTCTGATACCAACTTGTCACGCACCCAAAATCCCATCATGTCATGACGGGTGCCTAACACAATATTTAGGTAAGCCGACAACCAGATAAACAACTACGCATATGCATTAAAACATGATTAATAAGCTTAACAGCAAAAAAATCTCATAAATATCTGATAAAACAACTGTAACTCTACTACAAACCATCCCAAAATCCTGGTGTCACCAAGTACATGAGCTACTATGTATCGATATAGTCTGGAAACTCTAGTACAATTCTCTAAGAAATAGAAAACAGTACTAAATAAAATGAAAAGAAGGAGCATCCAAAATAGAGCAACTAGCTCAAGGTCTCCGAAACATGTACTAGCGACCACTCTAATAATCATCGCGTCTAGATATACTTGATGCACACGAAGTGCAGAGTTGTAGTATGGTACAACCGACCCATGCACTCAATAAGTAATATACTAACTACATACGGTCGTGATTCTGCACGATCGTGTGTATCAGTGTACGACGCCGCCTATCAGTACGTACATTGCTAACCGGATAAACAGTAGCTTGATAGTATTAGTATAAAACACCAAAATAATGACAACATAGATATACCAAAGAGAATTGACTGTTGATAACTCAGAGAAACGGTCCATTATTCAGCTCGTTCACAGTACAGAAATTTAGGCATGCTTCAAGTTCAACAATATTAAACCCATGTCATGATAAAATATGCCAAGTACAGCTAGCATGAGGAATGTTACATCTATTATGCCTACATGTCAAATATGCATGTCAAAAGTAATGTTATCATAGTGATAAGACCAGGTACTCACACTCTTAGAGTACTCAATCTGTCTATCTCAAATTCCCACTCATTACCACACAATCACTCCGCACTATATAGGGTGATTTGGCATCAATTCCCCTCACCAAAGCACATGTGGTATAAAATGACTATGCCGCGCTCACTACTGGTGTATGTAGGACTCCGAGGAGCGGATCCTGTCCAAGAGCTATATAAAGCCTGATGCGGCCGTGGCACCCGATCATTTAATAATAAATTAATCCAATAAGGCTTACTGCGGCGTGCAGGGCCGATCCACAATATCACTCATAATCCAGCTCTTCAGGCCCAACTCGGTCATCAATCTCTCCAGTCTCATGGGCTCATAAGTCCTATACTACTCAGCCCAAACAATGATAAACAAGATGTGAATGACAGCAGAGAGTAAGATAGGATATGCAAATGAATAAACAGGACTAAGTGCATGATTGCAATTAAGAAAATACTCAATAGTAGAAATAATATCAGTAGGTCCCAACAGAAAAGCACATAGCCTAAATTATGATTTCTAACATGAATCACAGCTCAATTACTCCAACATGTAGGAATTATAAAGATAAAACAAGACTAGATAATTACACAGTACCACAGAATCGACGCAGTCATAATTACCACGGTGCACACCAACATGCCCATCACCTAGCTTGTGTGTCACCCAACACCAACCATATAACATGTATTCAGGGCATTCATTACCCTCCGGCTGGTACCAATTTTAGAAGCGAAACATACCTCAACGTGCGCAACTCAATGGTCCAACAAACCCTTGCCTCGCGAATCAGCCCTCTGAACGACTCGAATCTAGTCACAAACAACTTAATATAATCAATACAAGCCTTGGAGCAATCAATCCCATACGATAAAGCTTAGTTCTTTAACCAAATTCAAAAAGTCAAACCGCAGCTCACACCTCGAAAACCGGGCCAAAATTCAACAAAATTCGAATACCCATCAATAACGAGTCCAACCATACCAAAAATCAATCAATTCCAACCACAAATTGACCCTCATATCCCCAAATCTTACTCTCCAATACCTAATCCAAAATCCCCCAAATTTCACTCAAAAACACATAATCTAGGTGGAAAATAATGGGTATTCAATATTAATGGACAAAGTTATAAAAAGTTGCGCACCTCTTGAATTATGGTGAAATCCCTCTCCAAAATCGCCACTAGCCGAGCTTCTAAAGTCCAAAAATTGAGAAAAATCTCCAAACCCTCGTTTAAATCCTTCTGTCCGGGCATCTCGCCACCGCGGTTCATTAACCGCTTCTATTGTTCCCGCAGGTACAGCTAAAATTCTGCTTCTACAGTTCCCTTAAGGCCTCCCTGCTTCCGCATCTACGATCAAGGCGCACCTGCAATCCATCCCTCTGCTTCTACAAAATTCCTGCCCTTCAACTATTTCGCTTCTACGACCAACGGCCCGCATCTGCGAGCTCACAGGGGGAATTTCCCTCGCACCTACGCAACTACCCAGCTCAACTCAGGACCTCTTCTACGACTCCATAGCTATTTTTACGGCTCCTCACCTGCGGACAATTCTCGCAGGTGCGGTTGCACCAAAACTAAACATAACAGAAATTTCCTTGAGTCAAATTCTCAATCGATTTCAATAATGAATCACACCCGAGGCCCCCGCGGACCCTATTCTATACTTACCAACACCTCCTAAAACATGATACGAACTTAGTTGAAGCCTCTAATCACGTCAAACAACATCAAAAACACGAATCGCACCCTAATTCAAAGCCTCACGAAAACTAATGGATTTCCAACTTCTTAAAACTAATGCTGAAACCTCTCAAAAACCAATTTCGATTGACCTTCAAATTTTTCACTCAAGTTCGTAAATGACACAACGGTACATATTCCAACTTTTCGAAACCGAATTCCAAGCTCTGGTATCAACAAAAGTCAACTCCTTGATCAAAATTCTCAACCTTCCAAACATTCAACTTTCAAACTTTCGCTAATTCAAGTCAAAAATGGCCTACCGTCCTCCAAATCAACATCCGAACATACTACTACGTCTAAATTTACCACACGAAGCTATCGAACCATCAAAATTTCCATTCCGGATTCGTTTACACATTACTGTAACACAGTCTCTAAAATTCTCATGATGTCGACTATATCAAATCCTTTAGTCCCTAATTCATGTTCGATTTATCCTTTTTACTAAGCCATATTGATTTTCTGTACATCGGGGTCTAACGGGCCTTCCAATAATCACGTTGGAGTCACAACTCATTCTCGAATGAGGATTATGATTTTATGAGTCACTAACGCTGTTAAAGTCTCAAGGCTTGTTCTCCTCTGCCTTTTTCTTCACTTGACTATATTACCTTGTCATACCTGTCAAATTTTATTTAATAGTGCTTCAT
Source organism: Nicotiana attenuata (assembly GCF_001879085.1). Classification (NCBI taxonomy): domain Eukaryota; kingdom Viridiplantae; phylum Streptophyta; class Magnoliopsida; order Solanales; family Solanaceae; genus Nicotiana; species Nicotiana attenuata. The sequence goes on along the minus strand of NW_017670255.1, from coordinate 423,184 downwards.
TTACTCTTGTTCTTATTCTCCTGCTAAGTTTCTGTCTTTTACCTATTTCTGAAAACTTCATAAAAAAATTCTTTCACTTTTAGCTCCCCTTGCTCCATCTCACTGCGCTCGTTGGAGTCGCCTAACATTCTCTCTTTACAAGTGATGAAGCCATACTAAAGTAAATATTTATCCCTTCTAGGATCCAGGCTCGATCTTCTGAAATATTTTTGAACATTCTGTAGTTTCATCATTGACTGTACTATCTTAAGTGCACCACCTAGGTCCTCAAAAGGAAAAATAATAATGTTTGCGAACATCCATTTGAAATGGTCAGCTAATGATAAGAATCCATCCACCAGTTTGGGTTACTCCTGACCCCAACTGGATCACTGATATCCTATCTCCTTTCTATAAACTATATATTGTATAGCTCCATAGTTAATAACTGAGATAGGGACTAGCCAATGTACAACCCTCTTATACTAATTGAAAGTAACTCATAATGCTATATATTTCTTGCCTAAAATTGTGTAAATATTGATAAATCTTCACTTAACTAAGTACCTCGTACCCTTTCTTCACCTTCGCTTCTTTTACTTGAACATTTTACTTTACTTCAAACTTCCTATCGTCTTGCTATTCGAGGGGTGTTAGATGATTTACCATCTTAAGGTCCTAAGTAGGAAATTTGCACATTGGTATGCCTACGATCTGTACGCATCAAACGTGAGGCCCGTATCGTCAAGAAAACACTCTCTACTATTTTTGTACTCCATCTACCTTCTACTGTATTAGCCCTCTAGCTTAGCTGTAATCTTCCTAATTGCAAGCGTCTCCTGTAATCATTACCAAACATAATTCCAGTGACTCAAAACTCTTATGATTCAGACTCGTATTAGCACGATTTGAATTTGAAAGTAAGGGTTAACAAACTCTAAGTAACCTTGTAGCATCTGTTTTATATAATGTGGTGACAACACATTCTATAAAACATAGACTTGCTAGACACAACTTGTAGACTCATTTGGGGACAGACTTGCTCAGCTACTAACTTTGTCACACGCCAAATCGGAGGCAGCGACGAGTACTCGCATCCTAACTTACCGAGAGCATCAACACAACGTGCATTACATGAACGCATGTTTAGCAGGCATTTAAATGGGGCGGAGAGGTTCGTCGTGAGATTAATCTGATTTAAAATAATTGAAAGAAAACTCAAATATGTTATACAAGTGTCATACATGAGGACATACGGACCTACAAGACCTTTATGACCATCAATACACCATAACAATCTGTCTGCAAGCCTTCATAGAGAGTACATCACACAATATTAGGTCGGGACAGAACCCCAACAATACCCAATTATGTATATACAATACATCCACCATATCTATCAGCTCACTAAATAGCTCCAAAAAAAGGGAGCGTGACAACCTTTCAGCTGAGTCAAGTCATCTACTACGGGGTATTGTCTTAATAATCCACTATCTGTACCTCGGGCATGAAACGCAGTGCCTTAGCAAGAGTGTCGTTCAGTTACGAAAGATGTACATGAATATGTAAGGTAAGTAACACGCATAAGGAAGAGTACAAAAACCATACCGTGGAACTCATAACAAGCCTCTGAGGGCATACACTGCCGCAATCATGGATAATAATTGTATATTCAAATGTCATGTAATAAATCAGCCAACTAAATTAGGCCATTTTATATAGCATCAAGCCACGTTTGTGGGGCAAAATCATGTCATAACATTAACGTATCGACCTTCGAGAGGACTCAGCGTCGTACCCGACCTCGCCTTCAATAGGGACTCAGAATGTCTCATTTCATATCATAACGCTACCCAACCTCGAAGAGAGACTCGGTCTTACCCGCGCCTTAATAGACTCGCTGGTTAATGTCAAACTAGATGCAACGGGTGCATTATAATTAAGTGTCGTACCCGGCCTTACATATCATGCACGAACTCAGTAATAAGTATATATATATATATATATATTATATAATATATATATAATATATATATATTATATATATAAGCAATGAAATCTGAAGGCCTTATAGGATCTGATCGGCCAGTGACTCAAGGTCATATATCCTTGATTATCATTATGTTTACTATGTCTACGATCAATTTCTCCGAGAGTCAACAACGAGATCATAAGGTAGACATAATATGCAAAGGCATCAATGCGGAATTGATCCCAATAAACGACAACAAGAGTCATGAAACTATAACAAATATGAAACAATGGAGGTTCACAAGCTATCTTGAGGAATAGGAGTTTCCTTTTGAAGGAGCGGCATTATGAGTTGCTCCGTTCTTTGTAGATTATGCCAAAATAATGAATAGGAGTGATTCTTAAGCATACCTCTGGTGTATGCTCTTAACGACTTCACATGGATATCTTTCGAAGACTTCAATCTTACCTTAAGACTACGTAAAAACTTTTGTATAGTATGAATGGCCACATAAAAGAACTTCTAAACATGCTTTTGATTAAGCTAATACATTTGAAAATAGGATAGATCATTTACCTCATATAAGATACCACTTCCATCCACTCACAATCGGCACCAAAACAATAAGGATCAACGAGTCAACAAGTAAGTGTCGTCAAAGATATTCCAAAAAAATTAGAGTCAAAACTGTAGCTCAAAAACCCTTGCAAAAACAGTAAAAATGCACACAACACCTAAATCTTCACTTCCAAATCTCAAGTATCTTCTCAGCCAAATAAGCAGTGGACATTA
>NW_017670255.1:352509-420416 GCF_001879085.1 Nicotiana attenuata | reverse complement strand
AAGGGAATCAATCAAACAGTCCTGACACCAAAATTACAAGTTCAATTTGACTGAATCAAATCAAGAAAGGTAAAGGAGATTCAATCGAAGAAAAATCAATGACAATCCATCAGCCTTATTAAAGGGATTTCAGAATCAATCACTTAGATGGTGAAAACCTTTTTGAAAGAGGGATTCTCTCATATATAAAGCATACAGATCAAACAAAAGGAACTGTCAAGTTATTTAGGAAAAAGAGTCTATCATTGAAAGCCTTAGAGTCAGAAGCAAAAAGAGATTCAAGTTCAGTTACAGACTCATTGTGAGTCTGAAAGCCTAGGGTCCCAACGTGGAACCCTAATACCATTTACCCTAAAGAAACCCCCAAATCCTAGGGTTTAAAATTGAGTCAGACAATAGAGGTGAGAAAACAGGTCTTTGAAAGAGGCTTAGAAGTCTTTTCCAAAGACTTAACGAGAGACGAACACACACGATAGAAAGAACACTGATTCAAGGTCATGAGAACATGCTTGAGAAAACTTGGCATTTAAACATGTTTCAGAAGAAAGAGATGATACGAGTCTTAGACGAAGTAGATGAAATATGCTTAACGGGAACGCAAATAGAGTTCAGTAAAGTGTACAAAACCAAAGAACTCAACCATAAACACATATAGCAAAGCCTAAGGAAAACAACACGGATTATCATGCTAGTACAGGAATAACAACGAAAATAGACGAGTCATGCATAATAGAAAAGAAAAAAGAGAGCGAAATAATGCGTAGTAAAAGGAAAACATACGAGCATAACACAGAAAAACACATGTAAAGAAAGAACAGGAAGAATCAGAAAGATATTTGAAGGAACTTTTCGGAAACCCTAAAATTGAAGTTGAACGATTTTTGAAAAAGAAATTCGGGGAAAACCTTAAAAATGTCAAATAGAGCCCAGACATGTTTCAGACTATGAGAATAAGCAAGTAAAGAACCTCGAACAGCTTAGGGTTGTAGAGAAAACCCTAGAAATGAGAAAGGTCTTGAGGAAAGTCAGATCTTGAGTCGAAAAGACTCATATTGCCTAAATACGATGGAGTAATGGCCGGAGAAGCCATAGATCTACAAATCTGAGAAGGTCTTGAAAAGAACCATCATAGGCGGGCTTCAAATCATCGAACAACTTAGGTCTAATGGTGAGAAAGGGTTAGCACAAGTCATCCATGGCCTGGAACGCCATGGATTTCGGTGGATTTCAGGGCGGAGGTGGCTAGGGTTAGAGAAAGTTCGAGAGTGTTTGAGAGAGAGGAGGGTTACAGGGGCGGCGGATAATTGAAAAATGAGTTAGGGTTGGTGGGGAGGGAGATTCTATTCATCAGTTCAGTGCCGATAAGATTGGCCTAAGAAAAAAGGAAGGGAAATAAGAATCTCGAGTCCTTACGAACTATAGGAGCTATAATTTCTGTAATTTGAGTAGGGAAAGCATCGGAACGATCTAAAGTGGCAACTTGGTATCTCTTCAACAAAAGGCTTACGTAAAGGCTCAGAGGGTTCTTTGTTCCTAGAAGAAGACCTTTTGAGAAAAGGAACCTCTAGTTCTAAAAGAGGGACCAGAACTAGGAGAAGGCGTGGATGTGCTACCACCGCGAGCAGACCCTAAGCTACGAAGTCTACCACCTCTTCTATGCCTAATGGGGGCATTGGGAAGTTATCTAAAATAGGATTTTGATGAAGTCATGGCGAAGAAGATTGAAGTGAAGAAGAAGTGAATAGAGATTTGAAGAATTGAAGTGTTCAATACGCTTTATGTGGTAAAAGACAAGAAAAGAAGTTATATTTATACTGATGGACAGCCGGCAAAAGGAAAAAGTACAATGATGGAAGGACCAAAATAATGATAACTGACACTTCGTGAACAGGGAAGCCGAAAAAAAAGCCTAAGAAAGTGCTGCAAAACTGTAGAGCTAATAAGAGGATGACACGTGTAAAAACGCATTAAATGGAAGTGACAATTGAAGCATCAATTTTGTTAGAGCATTAATGGTGACAAAAATTCTCTTTTAATGAAATCCACTTCCCAAATATTCAACTGATGAGTAAATGGAAAGTGGGGGGACTATCTGTATTGGGAAAAATTATATTTATATATAAAGGTGACGTGTCAAGACACGTGGATTGGTCAAATGGTCAAAGAACTGCAATTAGCCAAGAGTCATGAGGTGCAATAGGAGCGAGCAAAGAAAAAGGAAGAGGCACGGGCAATCAGACAAATAACTCGGCGCCCGTACCTATTTAAGTCATTTATATCCGAGAATCACAAGGAATAAATCTGACAATGGAAAAGAGTACAGATACGGCATTTCATGGGTTTTAAATGCTGAATACGTTAGAGAATATGTTTTAAGCGTAATGATTGTGTAACGTAACATTCAATGTCTTTAATTACTCAAAATAGCCTCATTATGAGAAAAACGTATATTTCCAAAGGTATCTATAAAAAGGAGATGTATGATCAGTTGTAAGGACACGAAATACTATTGGAATAGACATTGATTTATTTGTTTCTCTTGATTATCATCTTGCTATCCAGAATTACTCCTTTTCATTCATTTTCTTGATTATCAGTAACTCGAGTTCTTCTAAATTCTAGCTTTGACTAAAATCTCATTTTTTGGTTAAACAGTATATATGTAAATATATGTATATGGGATATGGGAAAGGTTATGGCGTTATATCGCACAACCACCTGATCAGCTGGTATACATTGATGATTTGCCCACAATGGCCGAGATGATGTGATGGGGTGCCCTCAGAGGCTTGATGATGTTATGAACATATGTACCTATGCACGACATGACATTCATATGCAAATGCATGACACTATACGTATTAAATGGTATACAGAGTTATCCAGACTTACAGGTTGAGTCATGTACTCCATGTTTCTTTCATGTCCTCTATATGTTGATTTACATGCCTTACATACTCGGTAAATTATTCGTAATGACGTCCTTTTCTTGTGGACGTTTCATTCATGCCTGCAGGTATAAGTAACCAATTAGACGAACCCTCATAGTAGACGAGGTTAGCATTCAGCGAAGGATCGGTAAGCCTGTACCTCATACGGAGTGCAGCCGAGTCTATGAGCCATCGTGTCAGAGTTTTTCTTCAGACTTACGGGTAGGCCGATACCCTATCCCATTTTATATCAAATAATCTTAGAGTCTTTGTAGACACAGGTTTATTATGTACAGTATGTCAGAGGCCTTGACGGTCCATATGTATTCATTCTTTTTAGGAATGATGGTTCATTGATATAATATTTGCCCACTTATAATTGTACATTACGAGTTATGGCCATATTGGCCCATGATAGTTACAAAAGGAATGAATGAGTTAAAGAGTGGTTCGCTTAGGCCAGTGCGGCACCGGGTGCCAACCACGCCTCCCAAGGTTGGGGCGTGACAACCTTGATCCGACAATGGCGGCAGGGACTGAATCGGACCCCGAGAACCAAAATAATAACTAGAAGAACCTGGTACAGATGAACTCGTAACCGATGAAGCACGAGATGAACTCTAAGTTGGGAGGGCACTAAAAGATGACTGACCCAGACGAGTTTTGTATGACCTATGGCTAGCTGATGCACCGTGATGAACCGGACGAGCCATCTGAGCATATAAGAACGACCCCTACTGTGATGGGACTGTCCTCCAGATGAGGCACTGCTGAAACCACCCGAACCACGAGGCCTCTTGACCTCCCTCTCCTCACGCTTCTAACTGCAAACCAACTCTAGGTGTCTAGCAATATCAACCACCTCGTCAAACCTCACACGCGTCGCAATCTCCCGAGTCAAGATGAAATGTAGTCCATAGCTAACACATGTCTATAAAATCGTGAGCATCCTCTGACTCGGTCCCACTGAACTCTGGAGGCTTAAGCATCCCAAACCGCTCTTGTCTCTTCTACTCCTCATCACTCATAGGTGTGCCAACTTGGGCCTGAGCAGTTGCATCCGGCTGGGCTAGTAGTATCCCCTGTGTCTGGAGTCCCTGAGCTGCCTGCTCTGGATTACGGGCAGTGGGAGTCTGAGCACCTCCCCCGGCTTGAGAAATGGTTAGTGCAGCCTGAACCAAAACCGTCTCAGCAAGGCTCGTGGATACAATCAATATCTAGGCCAAAGCCTCTTGAAGCCCTGGTTCCTGAGCTGGTCCCACCGGCTCAACCACATCTGGTATCTACTCCTCAGCTGTAGCAACTGGTGGCTCCACAGGTGCTGATCTAGTTGTAGTACAAGCCGCACCTCGGCCTCTACTGCGGCCCCGGCCTCTACCGTGGCCCCGCCTCTCACGGCCCTAGCTAGTGGTATTGGTGGTCGTTCACCTGATCCAGTTGCATGTGTCCTCACCATCTATGACAAATAAAAGAGTAAAAGTTTAGATTCTGGAATTAACAAATCCGCACGATAAGAATACAAGAAGGTGAAGTTTCCTAATAGTTCGGTAGCCTCTCGAAGATAAGTACAGACGCCTCTGTACCGATCCGCAACACTCTACTAAACCTGCTCATGACTCGTGAGACCTAAGTAACCTAGGGCTCTGATACCAACTTGTCACGACCCAAAATCCCATCATGTCATGACGGTGCCTAACACAATATTAGGTAAGCCGACAACCAGATAACAACTACGCATATGCATTAAAACATGATTTAATAAGCTTAACAGCAAAAAATCTCATAAATATCTGATAAAACAACTGTAACTCTACTACAACCATCCCAAAATCCTGGTGTCACCAAGTACATGAGCTACTAAGTATCGATATAGTCTGAAACTCTAGTACAATTGTCTAAGAAATAGAACAGTACTAAATAAAATGAAAAGAAGGAGCATCCAGAAATAGAGCAACTAGCTCAAGGTCTCCGAACATGTACTAGCACCACTCTAATAATCATCGCGTCTAGATATACTTGGATCTGCACACGAAGTGCAGAGTGTAGTATGAGTACAACCGACCCAATGCACTCAATAAGTAATATGACTAACCACTGGCTGAAAGCAGTGACGAGCTCAGAATGATATAGTTAGAACCAAAATAATGACAACATAGATATACCAAAGAGAATGACTGTGATAACTCAGAGAAACGTCCATATTCAGCTCGTTCACAGTACAGAAATTTAGGCATGCTTCAAGTTCAACAATTTAAACCCATCAGTGATAAAATATGCCAAGTACAGCTAGCATGAGGAATGTTACATCTATATGCCTACATGTCAAATATGCATGTCAAATGTAATGTATCATAGTGATAAGACCAGGTACTCACACTCTTAGAGTACTCAATCTGTCTATCTCAAATTCCCACTCATTACACACAATCACTCCGCACTATAGGGTGATTGGCATCAATTCCCCTCACCAAAGCACATGTGTATAAATGACTATGCCGCGCTCACTACTGGTATGTCAGACTCCCGAGGAGCGGATCCTGTCCAAGAGCTAATATAAAGCCTGATGCGGCGTGCATCCCGATCATTAATAATAATTAATCCAATAAGGCTTACTGCGGCGTGCAGGCCGATCCACAATATCACTCATAATCCAGCTCTCAGGCCCAACTCGGTCATCAATCTCTCCAGTCTCATGGGCTCATAAGTCCTATACTACTCAGCCCAAACAATGATAACAAGATGTTGAATGACAGCAGAGAGTAAGATAGGATATGCAAATGAATAAACAGGACTAAGTGCATGATTGCAATTAAGAAAATAACTCAATAGTAGAAATAATATCAGTAGGTCCCAACAGAATAAGCACATAGCCTAAATATGATTTCTAACATGAATCACAGCTCAATTACTCCAACATGTAGGAATTATAAAGATAAAACAAGACTAGATAATTACACAGTACCACAGAATCGACCGAGTCATAATTACCACGGTGCACACCAACATGCCCATCACCTAGCTTGTGTGTCACCCAACACCAACCATATAACATGTATTCCAGGCATTCATACCCTCGGTACCAATTTTAGAAGCGGAACATACCTCAACGTGCGCAACTCAATGGTCCAACAAACCCTTGCCTCGCGAATCAGCCTCTGAACGACTCGAATCTAGTCACAAACAACTTAATATAATCAATACAAGCCTGGAGCAATCAATCCCATACGATAAAGCTTAGTTCTTTAACCAAATTCAAAAAGTCAACCGCAGCTCACACCTCGAAACCCGGCAAAATTCAACAAAATTCGAATACCCATTCAATAACGAGTCCAACCATACCAAAATCAATCAATTCCAACCACAAATTGACCCTCATATCCCCAAATCTTACTCTCCAATACCTAATCCAAAATCCCCCAAATTTCACCTCAAAAACACATAATCTAGGTGGAAAATAATGGGTATTCAATATTAATGGACAAAAGTTATAAAAAGTTGCGCACCTCTTGAATTATGGTGAAATCCCTCTCCAAAATCGCCACTAGCCGAGCTTCTAAAGTCCAAAAATGAGAGAAATCTCCAAACCCTCGTTTAAATCCTTCTGTCCGGGCATCTCGCACCCGCGGTTCATTTAACCGCTTCTGTGTTCCCGCAGGTACAGCTAAAATTCTGCTTCTACAGTTCCCTTAAGGCCTCCCTGCTTCCGCATCTACGATCAAGGCGCACCTGCATCCATCCCTCTGCTTCTACGAAAATTCCTGCCCTTCAACTATTTCGCTTCTACGACCAACGGCCCGCATCTGCGAGCTCACAGGTGTGGAATTTCCCTCGCACCTACGCAACTACCCAGCTCAACTCAGGACCTCTTCTACGACTCCATAGCTATTTTTACGGCTCCTCACCTGCGGACAATTTCTCGCAGGTGCGGTTGCACCAAAACTAAACATAACAGAAATTCCTTGAGTCAAATTCTCAATCCGATTTCAATATGAATCACACCCGAGGCCCCCGGGACCCTATTCTATACATACCAACACCTCCTAAAACATGATACGAACTTAGTTGAAGCCTCTAATCACGTCAAACAACATCAAAAACACGAATCGCACCCTAATTCAAGCCTCACGAAACTAATGGATTTCCAACTTCTAAAACTAATGCTGAAACCTCTCAAACCAATTTCGATTGACCTCAAATTTTTCACTCAAGTCGTAAATGACACAACGTACATATTCCAACTTTCGAAACCGAATTCCAAGTCTGGTATCAACAAAGTCAACTCTTGATCAAAATTCTCAACCTTCCAAACATTCAACTTTCAAACTTTCGCTAATTCAAGTCAAAATGGCCTACCGTCCTCCAAATCAACATCCGAACATACTACTACGTCTAAATTTACCACACGAAGCTATCGAAACCATCAAATTTCCATTCCGGATTCGTTTACACATTACTGTAACACAGTCTCTAAAATTCTCATGATGTCGACTATATCAAATCCTTTAGTCCCTAATTCATGTTCGATTTATCCTTTTTACTAGCCCATATTGATTTCTGTTACATCGGGGTCTAACGGCCTTCCAATAATCACGTTGGAGTCACCAACTCATTTCTCGAATGAGGATATGATTTTATGGCTTATACGCTGTTAAAGTCTCAAGGCTTGTCTCCTCTTGCCTTTTTCTTCACTTGACTATATACTCTGTCATCCTGTCAAATTTTGATTTAATAGTGCTTCATTTACTCTTTTCTTATTCTCCTGCTAATGTTTCTGTCTTTTACCTTATTCTGAAAACTTCAATAAAAAATTCTTTCACTTTTAGCTCCCCTTGCTCCATCTCACTGGCTCGTTGGGTCGCCTAACATTCTCTCTTTACAAGTGATGGGAGCCATACTAAAGTAAATATTTATCCCTTCTAGGATTCCAGTGCCGATCTTCTGAATTTTTTGAACATTCTAGTATTCATATCTGACTGTACTATTCTAGAGTGCACCACCTAGGTGCCTCAAAAGGAAAAATATTATAATGTTTGCGACATCCATTGGAAATGTCAGCTAATGATAATAATCCATCCACCAGTTTGGGTTACTCTGACCCCAACTGGATCCTGATATCCTATCCTTCTCTTAAACTATATTTGTTAGCTCCCATAAGTAATAACTGAGATAGGTGTAGCCAATTGTACATACCTCTATTACTATTGAAAGTAACTCATAATGCTTATATTTCTCTGCCTAAATTGTAAATATTGATAATCTTCACTAACTAAGTACCTCGTACCCTTCTTCACCTTGCTTCTTTTACTTGTTGAAACTTTTACTTTTACCTTCTAATACTCCTACGTCTTGCTATTCGAGGAGTGTGTTAGATATTCCCATCTTAAGGTCCTAAGTAGGAAATTTGCACATATGGTATGCACGATCTGATACGGCATCAAACTAGGCCACGTCGTCAAGAACACTCTCTACTAGTACCCTTACCTTCTACTGTATTAGCCCTCTAGCTAGCTGTAATCTTCCTAATTGCAAGCGTCTCTGTATCATTAGCAAACATAAGTCCAGACTCAAACTCTTATGATTCAGCTCTATAGCACGATTTGAATTTGAAAGAAGGGTAACAAACTCCTAAGTACCTTGTAGCATCTTGTTTATATAATGTGGTGCACAACACATCTATAAACAAGACTCTGCTAGACACAACTTGTAGACTCATTGGGACAGACCTGCTCAGCTACTAACTTTGTCACACGCCAAATCGGAGGGGCACGACGAGTACTCGATCCTACCTTACCGAGCATCAACACAACGTGCATACATAACCATGTTATCAGGCATAAATGGGGCGAGAAGGTCGTCGTGAGATAATCTGATTAAAAATTGAAAGAAAACTCAAAATGATATACAAGCTTGTATACATGAGACATACGGACCTACAAGACCTTTATGACCATCAATACACATAACATCTGTCTGCAAGCCTCTAGAGAGTACATCAACAATATAAGGTCGGGACAGAACCCCAACATACCCAATTATGTATATACATACATCCACCATATCTATCAGCTCACTAAATAGCTCCAAAAAAAGGGAGCGTGACAACCTTCAGCTGAGTCAAGTCATCTACTACGGGTATTGTCTTAATCACTATCTGTACCTGCGGGCATGAAACGCAGTGCCTTAGCAAGAGGTCGTCAGTACGAAAGATGTAATGAATATGTAAGGTAAGTAACACGCATAAGGAAGAGTACAAAAGCCATCCTGGAACTCATAACAAGCCTCTGAGGGCATACACTGCCGCAATCATGGATATATAATTGTATATGCATGTCTGTAAAAATCAAGCCACTAAATAGGCCATTTAATATAGCATCAAGCCACGTTGTGGGGCAAATCATGTCATAACATAACGTATCCGACCTCGAAGAGGACTCGGTCGTACCCGACCTTAATAGGACTCGGTAATGTCTCATTTCATATCATAACGTACCCAACCTCGAAGAGACTCGGTCTTACCCGGCCTTAATAGGACTCGGTAATGTCAAAACTAGATGCAACGGTGTGCATATATAAGTGTCGTACCCGGCCTACTATAGCACGACTCAGTAATAATATATATATATATATATATATATATATATATATATATATATATATATATATATATATAAGCAATGAATCTGAAGGGCCTTATGGATCTGATCGGAGTGACTCAAGGTCATTATCCTTTGATTATCATTATGTTACTATGTCTACATCAATTTTCCGAGAGTCAACAAGGATCATAAGTAGACATAAGATTCAAAGGCTATCAATGCGGGAATTGATCCCAATAAAGACAACAAGAGTCATGAACTATAACAATATGAAACAATGAGGTTCACAAGCTTTAATCTTGAGAATAGAGTTCCTTTTGAAGGAGCGGCATTATAGTTGTGTTCTTTGTAGATTATGCCAAAATAATGAAAGAGTGATTCTTAACATACCTCTGGTGTATGCTTAACGACTCCATGGATATCTTTTCGAAGACTTCAATCTACCTTAAGACAGTAAAACTTGTAGTTAATGCCATAAAAGAACTTACAAACATGCTTTTAAGCTAGTAGGTCACTTGTAGAAAATCAGATAGCATTTCTCATATAAGATACCACTTCCATCCAACTCAAATCGGCACCAAAACAATAGGATCAACATCAACAATAATGTGTCAAAGATATTCCAAAAAAATTAGATCAAAACTTAGCTCAAAACCCTTGCAAAACAGTAAAAATGCACAAACACCTAAATCTTCACTTCCAATCTCAAGTTTCATATGTGTCTTTTATCAATTCACTTGAAAAATATATAGACATGTATAACAACAGAAATCATATCATAATCAAGTTATTTTCCATAATTTCCAGTGATCACTAATCATATTTATCACCTCAAAACAGCCCAACAATAATTATGTTCCCAGAAGCAGGCATGCTAAGATGAAATTATGACTACCAATTACCTTTGCTTAAACACACATTTTAGCAAGCAAGAAATCTATTTAGCTCTTATAATTATCTGAAAACATGTTCTAATAGTAGTAGTCATAGAGCTTACTAACATGTTTTAAAATTGATTTAGTATGATGAATTAAGTATGATGGTTAACAGATTAATCAACTACAATCTATCCATAAGGGTTGTCGATGCCCCTTTTTCTAATGGCAAAATCGGATTTACGACATTTGGGCGGACAACTCTATTCCTTTTGGGAATCTGGGTTTTTGAGATTTAGAAGAGTCGCCACCTAATGATTGAGTGCATTAGGACACCAAGGAGTAAAAAAAAAAAAACCAGAGAACGGGTAAGGGCTTGAAATTATCCCAGGGGGAAGGCGTTAGGCACCCCCCAAGATCCACTAGTGTGGTTCCCGGCCATGCTACAATTTGTGACTTTAAAGTGAATAAACATACAAGACAACTTCACATAACGGTTACAAGTAGGATTGTATAAAGGTTAAATAAGCATGCTGAAGTTAGGGAATAGATGGTTTCATGTTCGCTTAAAAGAATGTATAAGTGCATAAAAATGGGGGTCAAGCAACGAATGCAAATAATTAGACAAAGAAGTAAAATGGGCGGAAGTTTTAAAAACAAAACAGTGCTGGAAATTCCAAAGAGGTTCGAATTAAAGTGAAATACAAAGATTAAAGAACTGAAAAACTGACGTAAGCACATATGGAGGGAGGGGGATCCTAGGTTTATAAATAACATGGATCATCCACGCAACACCCGGTAACCAATTATACGCGTGGTGTTATCACGTGATCATCATCTCCATGTCTACCCTTTCCCACCCCGTTTAAGGTATTAAAGCGCGGAATAGTATCGTTACTTATTGCATGCTATTACCCGTCCCGATCCTATCAGTCTCGGAGGCATTGAGACTACTAATCGTAAAAGGGAAGGGAATTGGGGCTTTTCAGAGTTTAAAAGGATAAAAAGTCTAAGGCGACAAACAAGAACACATAAGCAGTTAGGGGAAGAACAAATAGCAATTAAGGCTCAAACAGGCCTCCTCACTTAAAAGAGCATATTGTATAGCATGACTTCAAATACTGGTTGTGGTCTGTATTAAATTTAAAAGCGTTAGGACAGGCTGAATTATCACATATTTTTCAGATGAGGAGTCCGAATTAGCCTTGTTTGGTTGTAATTATCAAAGCTGACACAGTTAATTAATTCCCTAATGGTTTGCCTAAGTGAGACCTATAGGCATGGTATCTAACAGAGCGTATTGCTTTTAAAGAAAAGGGTCACTGGTTTTATAAACAAAAGATCTGTAGGTTTTTAAACGACCTTATGACTGGTTTCAGACTCGAAACTGATTCAGTTGATTATTCCTATAGGCATGATTTCTAAGCGTTATTGGTTTTAAAACGATTACAGAGATGCAAGAGTCCTATAGGCATGGGCTCTAGAATGCAATTGATTATTATTAAGCCTGCGATTGTTTGCCTAATGATATGTATATGCAGAAGTGCAGAAAACTTATAGGCATGAGTTCTGGAATGAGAATACAGAAATAACCTATAGGCATGATTTCTAGAATGAGAATGCAGAAACAAATAACCTATAGGCATGTTTTCTAAGATGAGAATGCGAAAATAAATAACCTATGGGCATGTTTTCTAAGATGAGAATGCAGAAATAAATAACCTATAGGCATGTTTTCTACCCTTTTTCATACATTCATCCCCATCCCTTTCCACTAACCATCCCCAATAGTTATTACAAATTATTACAGACACGAATGAATCAAAAGAAAGAAAAGTAAAATTACATCAGAAGTTCCAGCTATAACCAAACAGCATAATTCAGACTTAAAGTCCAACAATATGAGATAAACCAACTTCCAAGATCAGATTTCCAAAAGCCTTTCTCATCCTTTGGGTGTGTCAAAGTTCCAAGGAGCTTCATGAACTCCAGGCAATGCTTACACCCAATTACATTGCAGAATTAAGATTATGGTGCAGTGTAGAAGGGCAAGCCCTCAAATGTCCCAGTTCAGAGGGAACTCAAGGTCCCAAAGCAAGGCTCATAGGAGGGGGCAGAACTTAGAGTCTAAGAGTAAGTATAGGTGCATAGAGAGTGAATTAGGAAGGCCATGGCAGGCTGGTGGTCATGCCCAGCCATTGGGAATGCTGGCACACCCCTGACCAGCCTATTAGCCACATCTTAGGAGTTAGGATCTATTGAAGATCAAGTTCAGGCCTGAGCAGTAACTTGGATACTGCCAGGCCAAAACTTTAACTCAGACACATAGAGGAAAATAGGGGTAGGGATTCATAATATAAACAGATACAGGGAAAGAACATACATAATTTAATCACTGAACATGCACAGTAAAGTTAACAAGAATGCTGAAACTACAAAGTAAACACATAGAGGTGAGGCAAAATTAAATCAGAACATACCAGTTTCAGAAGAAATAAGTAAAAACAGTAGTCTTGAAGAAACCATATTGCAAGCAAAGCAGTTCCAAAAGATCCCAAGCAAAGTAGAGTATTGAATTCAAAATAGAGTTGCAAGTATGCCAGCATTTTAAAGACTAGTGGTATGAAGGTTGTGTGAAGAAAGAAGTCGTAAGATGTTCTGGTAAGATGCAAGGTAAGGTCCCCTTTATAGTGCAGAAAGCAAGCAAGAAAGGCAAGGAAATATTATTGAAATCAGTCTCTCTTTGGTTAAGGGATTCTGATTCCAACGGGTAAAAATCAGTTAAGGAAAGAAGTTTTACTTAAAACCTTTCAAAGTAGCACAAAAGGGGTAAATACACATAACTTATTTAAGGAAAACAATCAGCAGTACACGGTTTGTGCCAAATATGGCAAGGGAATCAACCAAACAGTCCTGACACCAAAATTACAAGTTCAATTTGACTGAATCAAGTCAAGAAAGGTAAAGGAGATTCAATCGAAGAAAAATCAATGACAATTCATCAGCCTTATTAAAGGGATTTCAGAATCAATCACTTAGATGGTGAAAACCTTTTTGAAAGAGGGATTTTCTCATATATAAAGCATACAGATCAAACAAAAGGAACTGTCAAGTTATTTAGGAAAAGGAGTCTATCATTGAAAGCCTTAGAATCACAAGCAAAAAGAGATTCAAGTTCAGTTACAGACTCATTGTGAGTCTGAAAGCCTAGGGTCCCAACGTGGAACCCTAATACCATTTACCCAAAGAAAACACCTAAATCCTAGGGTTTAAAATTGAGTCAGACAATAGAGGTGAGAAAACAGGTCTTTCAAAGAGGCTCAGAAGTCTTTTTCAAAGACTTAACGAGAGACGAACACACACGATAGAAAGAGCACTGATTCAAAGTCATGAGAACATGCTTGAGAAAACTTGGAATTTAAACAAGTTTCAGAAGAAAGAGATGATACGAGTCATAGACGAAGTAGATGAAATATGCTAAATAGGAACGCAAATAGAGTTCAGTAAAGTGAACAAAACCAAAGAACTCAACCATAAACGCATATAGCAAAGCCTAAGGAAAACAACACGGATTCATGCGAGTACAGGAATAACAACGAAAATAGACGAGTCATGCATAATAGAAAAGAAAAGGAGAGCGAACTCATGCGTAGTAAAAGGAAAACATACAAGCATAACACAGACAAGCACACGTAAAGAAAGAACAGGAAGAATCAGAAAGATATTTGAAGGAACTTTTCAGAAACCCTAAAATTGAAATTGAACGATTTTTGAAAAAGAAATTTTGGGAAAACCTTAAAAAAGTCAAATAGAGCCCAGACATGTTTCAGATCTAAGAGAATAAGCAAGTAAAGAACCTCGAACATCTTAGGGTTGTAGAGAAAACCCTAGAAATGAGAAAGGTCTTGAGGAAAGTCAGATCTTTAGTCGAAAAGACTTATATTGCCTGAATACGACGGAGTAATGGCCGGAGAAGCCATAGATCTACAAATCTGAGAAGGTCTTGAAGAGAACCATCATAGGCGGCTTCAAATCATCGAACAGCTTAGGTCTAATGGTGAGAAAGGATGAGTACAAGTCATCCATGGCCTGGAACGCCATGGATTCCGGTGGATTTCAGGGCGGAGGTGGCTAGGGTCAGAGAAGGTTCGAGAGTGTCTGAGAGAGAGGAGGGTTTCAGGGGCGGCGGATAATTGAAAAAAGAGTTAGGGTTGGTGGGGTTGATCAATTAAAAAGGAAAGAGTGAGTGTGAGTCGTTGATCTGTTAGATCAACGGCTAGGATTAAAAGAAAAGGTCCGGGCGGGTTATTTGAGTGGGTCGTGGGTCGGGTGAACTTAGGATTTGGGACGGGTAATGGGGTTTTAAAGTTTAGGGGCTAATTTAGGCTAAAATTGAAATGATTAGGGCTAGTATTTAAATAGCCATTTTTTCCCTTTTTATTTTATAAAAATAGTAAAAAAAAATTTGGAAACAAATTAAAAGTACTAAATTAATTACTAATATGTAAATATTAAATTAAAAATACTGGAATCAAAATTTGTAATTATAAACGCAATTAATCTTAAAATAGGCTAGAATTGCAATTATGTGCAATTTAATTTTAGAGGATAAATTAAATTAGTCACCAAAATGATAATTTGAGGAATAATTATTGACTTTTGTACTGCTAAAATGGACAATAAATTGATTTTAAAAATTAGGAAAAATGCCAAAACACTTAGATATGCTTATATATGCATATGTATGCTATTTTGAGAGTATTTTTTGTATATAAAAATTATATAGGGAAAAATTGGGTATCAACAGCTGCCCCTCTTTACCCGGGAAGGATGAAAGAGTTGTCGGGTAAAGATATGATGGCCAATTTGACCGAACGAACCAAGTTGAAGAGTTTTGACCGAGATCTGGTTCTTGAGCTGCCTACATATCCCTGGTCTTACAGGAATCAGACCATATGTAGTTCAGGATCCGTCGGCGGAACATGCCGATGGAGATTTTCGAAAACGGATGCGATGTTCAGGTCGGGAAAGATGGTCAGAATCTAATAGGCTGCGGGAACTGGAGCGGGATCGCTCCTGCTGAGACGGCCGTTGCTAGTCGTTTTACCTGCAAATGAGCAATACGAACATATATTGTGCATAAATTTAAACGTGATGCAAGCTCCCATTGGACCATGAATGCTGACTTTGGACGGTTAGGATGACGTCCTCAGACCATGACGTCCTGGGCCATGAAGCATAAAATAAAGGATTCGCAGGCTATGAAATGATGTTCTCGGGCTATGAGAATGATGCCTCCGAACTATGATGCCTTTGAATAATGATATGCGAAAGATAAATGGGGTCCTCAGGCTATGGCATGGCGTTCTCGGGCTATGAAAATGGTGCCTCCGAACAATGACGCCTTTGGACAATTTGCCGATCTTTCAGCCGATGCAAGACTTAAATGAAGTGGCGATATTTCAGTCGTGCAAAATTTAAATTGAGTAGCGATACTTCAACCGATGCGGAATGTAAATACAAATGGCGATCTTTCAGCCGATGCAGGACGAAGTGGCGATATTTCAGCCGATGCGAAATTTAAATGAAGTGGCGATATTTCAGCCGATGCGGAATTTAAATAAAGGTGGCGATATTTCAGCCACGCAGATGGAGGTAGAGCTTAACCTCGGAAGGCAGAACGGTAGCCTTATGCAATGCAAGAAAATGCAGATGGAGACAGAGCTTAGTCTCGGAAGGCAGAATAGTAGCCTTATGCAATGCAGAGAATGCAGATGGAGACAGAGCTTAGTCTCGGAATGCAGAATAGTAGCCTTATGCAATGCAGAAAATGAAAGACGAATGGTAGTAAAATCTCTTAGCTGATAGCTGATCGCGATATTGTGGCTGCCGGGGATATCATGTATGGATAGAAATTGTGAGTAGGTATGAAGGTTTATTTGTGACTTGGGTACCTGCGTCCAAAGAAAAATCGTGAGTCTAGTAGAGGGGGGAGGTTAGTTCGTATTCCCCGTGGACTTCGCTTGTCCTGCTTGGCGTTGTGTATCGTTGGGGTAGCGTTGCTAAACAAAGCAATTTGATAATAGTCATGCATGACTTAGTAAAAAATGCAACGTAAATACATAATTGAAAATAGTTTTCTTTAGATGAACCGACGACCACGACGCGGTTCAAGACATTGCAACCTCTCTTGCTCCGGAATTTTGAGGGTCCTCCTCAAAAATTTTCCCCAGTTTACTAGGCTGGTGCCTCTAACGGCTGCGTGCGATAAATGGCTGAAAACCAACTTCGGAATTTTGAGGGTCCTCCTCAAAATTTTGCCCCAGTTTCCAAT
This sequence comes from Nicotiana attenuata, assembly GCF_001879085.1. NCBI lineage: Eukaryota > Viridiplantae > Streptophyta > Magnoliopsida > Solanales > Solanaceae > Nicotiana > Nicotiana attenuata. The sequence goes on along the minus strand of NW_017670255.1, from coordinate 403,681 downwards.
ATCGGGGGTGATAAAAATTTTATTGAATTGTGACCGAACCCACAAGGCTGCCTACGTATCCCCTCTTAAATGGGAATCAGGTCAGACATAGTTCAAATTACATAATGATATCATAAATGGTTACACATAGTATCGCTTGAGTGCATCTGAGTTGATTGGTTTTGGCCAAACTTCTCCGTCCATTTTTACGAGTATAAGGGCTCCCCCTGTTAGAACCCGGTGAACCATGTACGGACCCTGCCAGTTGGGAGAGAATTTCCCTTTGGCCTCATCTTTATGTGGACAAATCTTCTTTAATACCAGCTTTCCTGGTGTGAATCGTCTTGGCTTGACTCTTTTGTTGAAGGCTCTGGACATTCTGTTCTGATAAAGTTGACCATGACAAACTACGTTCATTCTTTTTCCATCTATGAGTGCTAACTGCTCATAGCGACTCTTTACCCATTCTGTGTCGTCGAGTTTTGCTTCCTGTATGATCCTCAGGGAAGGAATTTCTACCTCGGCGGGAATGACTGCCTTTGTATGTCGTTTTCGAGGAGGAGGGGGAGGAAGGCCCTTCCATACAAGTCGTGAGCCGAGGAGCACGCCTCAACAATTGGTCCATCAGAACCACCAGGGCCCGGAAAGCTTCGGGGTAGCAAGGCTGAACAAAGCACCATGCATCATCTTTATTTTTCGCTAGCTGACTTTCTTTCCGCATTTTAATTTCGAAATAAGAGCTCCAATGTTCAAAACAATTACGAAATTTATCAAAGCATTTCAGTTTGTTATAAATCTTGCTCTTATTACTTTTTATCATTTACTTTATTTTACACAGCATTACTATTACTTATCTTGACGAACCGACGATTGTGACGTGCAACGAGACAACACAACAAACGGATATAGACTCTGAAGAAGATGATATACCAGAAGAGATTGTTAAAGAAGTTGAGGATTTTGAGAATAGACCTAAGTCTAACTTAGACGAAACTGAGGTTGTCAACTTGGGAGATGCAGAGAATGTCAAAGAAACGCGCATCAGTGTTCATTTGTCACTATCAGAGAAGGAAGAGTACACGGAATTTCTAAGGGAATATGAGGACATATTCGCCTGGTCGTATGATGATATGACCGGTCTCAGTACATCTATTGTATCTCACAAACTGCCGACCGATCCTACATGTCCACCGGTAAAACAGAAGCTCAGAAAGTTCAAACCCGACATGAGTCCGGCGGGGGTAAGGGTCTAACACTTTGTTTTGCAGAAAATGAGGCACGGAGTCCCCAGATTCGGCATAGTAACCAACATCCATCCAAGGTTGCTAAGCTGGTGGGAAGACCTTCACTCCAGTGATCAGACCCTCGTCCGCAAATACTTGGGAAATTTGCCTTCTCTTCTGGAAATGCAACCCGACAACAAAATCATAGAGGCTGCAACTCTATTCTGGGATGGCGATAGATCGGTGTTCCGCTTCGGGGACCTTGAAATGACACCAATGCTGAAGGAAACGAAGGAGGACACTTGGCTAGAGCATATTTGCTGCTGGGACTACGTGAGCTGGTGAAGCTGTTCGATGGAGCTAAAGATGCGGAGTCTGGGGAAGGTCCTTCTGGGACCAAGTAGTTAGGAGTCTTTTCTTTGCTTTAAATGTAATAAGGCCAATGGCCATTAGCGACATTTTTACTTTTATCTTCCGCAATTTTAGTGTCGTTTTGGGATTCGTCTTATTTTTATCAATAAAATGAGGCATTTAGCATTATAAGTTCTCCATATCAACTTGTCGCTAGGCTTACCTCGGGCACAACGAGGCTCCCAAATTAGGACACGATTTATATTCTTGCACTATGTGTTTAAATATTGCAATGTTTTTCTCCTCATGATCCACACTAACTTGTTACCTTTTTGTTTTTACTTTTCGTTCTATTCCCCCTTCCCCATAGGTTAGTTCGTGCACTCTGGCATCGCCATCATATTCCACAAGATCCAAGGGTCCTCCACCTCCTCCTCCTCTGAGTCCTATCAGAAACAAAAACAAGGGAAAAATGGAAGATTTGAGCAACATCAGATAGGAGAGTTCAGTTGAAAGGATAGAAACTTCTCAGGGTATTCAGGTTTCAAACGAAAGTTCCTCCCAGCTCGAACAGAAGTTATTGAAATTTCAGGAAGAACTAGACCAAGTTCGGAACTTGGCAAGCTTGTCATTTTCCCTCACTACCCCAGATGTCAACTTCCCCAACACTCAAAATCCCACACCTCCTCAAGATATCCCGAAACCACAAAACCAATCCACTCCCCATCACTACTGCAACACATGCCACACTTCAAGAAACACCCCACTGCTCATCCCTGAACCACTAAACTCCACAAATAATCATCACCACAATACCCCCATCTATGTGGAAACCATACCACACCCCATTCAGCCTGCCTCGAGCACACCTGAGTCTGATGACAAAGACTCTCTTATCAAGAATCAGGCCGCAGAACTTAAGAAGCTGACTAGCCGAGTTCAGGGTGTTGAAGGAAGCAAGGGGATCGATGGACTGAATTACGAAGACCATTGCATTCAACCAGATGTCGAACTGCCCGGGGGGTACAAACCTCCCAAGTTCGAGATGTTCGATGGCACTGGGGATCCCAGAGTTCATTTAAGGACATACTGCGATAAACTGGTTGGAGTAAGAAAAGATGAAAAGGTTCGCATGAAGCTCTTTATGAGGAGTCTGAAAGGGGATGCTCTATCTTGGTACATTAGCCAAGACCCGAAGAAGTGGTCCAATTGGGTAAGTATGGCGTCTGATTTCATGGACAGGTTCAGATTCAACACGGAGAATGCACCAGATGTGTTCTACATCCAGAACTTGAAAAAGAAACCCACAGAGACATTCCGCGAGTATGCTACTCGTTGGAGATCAGAAGCCGCTAAGGTTAGGTCGGCTTTAGAAGAAGAACAAATGAACAGGTTTTTCGTCCGGGCTCAAGATCCACAGTACTACGAAAGGTTGATGTTGATTGAAGGCCAGAAATTTTCCGACATCATCAAGCTAGGGGAGAGGATCGATGAAGGTATCAAAAGTAGTATGGTCACTAACTTTGAAGCATTACAGGCTACCCACAAGGCTCTACAGTCTGGTGGCACATCCAAGAAAAGGGATGTGGGTGCCGTGATGGTTGCACAGAGAACAAAATCCCCAATAAAATACCAAACCTACCCAATACCCCCTCCTACATATCAACCTACCTCAAATTACCAAGCACTTTTGCCCTCTTACCAAGCTCCACCACCTACTTACCAATCATCTCCACCTCCTGCATATCAGCCTACTTCACCCAAATACTCCCAACCTGCACACGTCTACCAAGCCTACAACACCCAACAAGCTCACTATTAATCACCTCGCCAAAATTTTCCCAAACCCCGACCAAACTTCGATCGCAGACCTCCCAAACAATACGCCGCCATTGCCGAACCAATCGACCAGCTGTATGAAAGGCTTAAAGTTGCTGGTTACGTCACCCCTATCCCTGCCATAACCCCAGAAAATCCTTCCCAATGGATCAACCCAAACAAAACCTGTGCATACCATTCCGGCATGAAGGGGCATACCATTGACGAGAGCCGCTCTCAGAAGGATAAGATCCAGGCTCTGATTGACAACAAGATCATCGTGGCAAAGGAGCCTGCTCCGAATGTCCGCAACAACCCTCTACCAGACCACAAGGGTGGAGGTGTTCACATGATTGAGATAGAAGACGATTGGGACCCCAAAGGATCGATCGGATTGATCGCTGAAGGTGACAAGCCAAAGAAACCAACAGTCGCACTTAATCCAATTGTAGTCCAGATCCAGCCTTCTGGAGCTGAAGTGAACATGTCCATACCACTCGAGTTCGAAGCACCTTCTTCTGCAAAGATGCCAGGACCAATTGAGGTCAAGTTTGGGTCCCCAAAGGCACTAACGCCTATTGAAGTTGCTGTGTTACCTTCCAAAGCAAGGGTACCCATCCCAGTGGCAATGACAACCATAGCACCATTCCATACGAAGGCCATCCCTTGGGATTACCCAGCCGAGGCAAGGAGAAAAGGAAAAGCCAAAACTGGAGAAGCAGTTGCGGCGCAGGGTATGACAAGAACCGACAGGGTCTATACTCCGGAACATTTAGCTGAATCAAGTAAGCAAGCCTCTGGACGGCCTACCGAAATTGGGCCCGATGATCTTTGGAGGAAGATACAAGCAAAGGAGTACTCAGTCATTGATCAACTGAATAAAATACCGGCACAAATCTCCATCCTAGCTCTGCTGCAAAGCTCCGATGCACATAAGAATGCCTTGTTGAAGATACTGAGTGAGGCATATGTACCCAGCAACATAACTGGAGAAGAAATGGACAACATGGTAGGGAAAGTATTGGAGAGTCACAAAATCACTTTCCACGAAGATGAGCTGCCACCGGAAGGGCTAAGCCACAACAAAACATTGCATATCACTGTGCAGTGCGAGGATTATTTCATTACCAGAATTCTGATTGACGGAGGGTCCAGCCTCAACATTTGTCCCTTGGTGACTCTCAGAACATTGGGAAAGAGCCTGCATGAGATCAAGGATGGAGCCATCAATGTCAAAGCTTTCGATGGTTCCCAAAGGTCCACTACTGGGGAAATCAGTTTGTGTTTGTAAATGGGACCGACTTGGTTCGACGTTGACTTTCAAGTGATAGACATCCCAGCATCTTACAACTTTCTATTGGGACGGCCATGGATTCATGCCGCTGGAGCTGTAGCATCAACCCTGCAACAGGCAGTGATGTTTGGGTGGAATCACCAAGAGGTGACTATTCATCGCGACGATAGCAATCCCATATACAGCCGTCAGACCATCCCGGCAATCGGAGGAAGAAGGAAGATAGGTGGAGAAACCTACCACCACATTGAGCGAGTCAACACCGTCGACAAAGACAAATGGCTGGACAACAAAATTGAAAGCATACTGAACTGGAGCGGGTATGAACCTGGCAAAGGACTTGGCAAAAACCTCCAACGAATCGCTAAGCCTATTAAGCTCAAGAAGCATGGTACCACCTTCGGGTTGGAGTATGAGTATACCTGGGAAGAACTCAAGGACTGGTCGACACCATGGAGCGGCCCTTACTATCCATTGGAGCAATCGAATACCCCGTCTGGAGCAGACTTTTCAACCGGCCGAAGTCATTTATGGGTCGGAAGAAGAGGAAGCATTAGCAACAATGAGGAACTTGTTCCCGAGTCCTAGTATCGACAACCGGCCAGCATTATCCGGTATCCGCCAAGCTCAGGTTCCCATGCACCAACAACATGGACGAGTACGAAGCCTGCATCTTAGGGCTCAAGCTGGCCATTGACATGAACATTCAGGAACTGCTAGTGATCGGGGATTCAGACTTGCTCAAACATCAGGTCCGAGAAGAATGGGCAACCAAGAATTCCAAGATACTCCCCTATCTGCATCATGTACAGGAGTTAAGGAAGAGATTCACAAAGATAGAGTTTCAGCATGTCCCCAGAGTAAAGAATGAGTTTGCCGATGCATTGGCTACCCTAGCATCTATGATTCAGCATCCAGATAAGAACTTCATAGATCCCATTCCGGTGAAGATTCACGATCAGCCAGCTTACTGTGCTCATGTCGAGGAAGAAGCAGATGGAAAACCTTGGTTTCATGATATCAAGGAATATTTAGCCAAAGGAGAATATCCAGAGCTTGCAAACGCTACTCAGAAGCACACACTGCGAAGATTGTCCAACAATTTCTTCCACAGCGGGGGAATCCTGTATAGAAGGACTCAAGATTTGGGGTTGTTACGGTGTGTCGAAGCAAAGGAAGCATCCAGGCTATTGGAGGAAATTCATGCAGGGGCCTGTGGTCCACATATGAACGGTTTTGTTTTAGCCAAGAAGATACTCCGGGCTGGTTACTTTTGGATGACTATGGAAACGGACTGTATCCAGTATGTCCGGAAATGCCACCGCTGCTAGATACATGCAGACATGATAAAGGTGCCACCAAATAAGCTTAATGCAACAAGCTCACCATGGCCTTTCGCCGCCTGGGGAATGGATGTTATTGGACCAATCGAGCCAGCCGCTTCCAACGGGCACAGGTTCATCCTAGTAGCAATTGACTATTTCACCAAATGGGTCGATGCAGCATCGTATAGAGCAGTAACTAAGAAAGTCGTGGCAGACTTTGTCCGCAACTGCATCGTTTGCCGATTCGGGATTCCAGAGTCGATCATTACCGATAATGGCACCAACCTCAATAGTGACTTAATGAAAGATATGTGTGAAACCTTCAAGATCAAACACAAGAATTCTACAGCGTACAGGCCTCAAGTGAACGGAGCGGTAGAAGCCGCCAACAAGAATATCAAGAAGATATTGAGGAAAATGATAGAGAAGCATAAGCAGTGGCATGAGAAGCTATCATTTGCTTTATTGGGGTATCGAACCACAGTCCGCACATCAAGTGGGGCAACCCCCTATATGCGCGCAGTTGTCAATTAGAATGTGTATGTTTGGCAAGGGGAAGTCGTCTTTTGGACTGGCCCGATTGAGGTCTCGGTAGTCGACACAGACTCTAACCTTCCCGTCCTTCTTCGGTATTGGCACGATGTTGGCTAACCATGTTGGATACTTTACTATGCCAAATCCTTTGAAGTTTGCTGCTCCGTCGAAAAACATTCTCCAACCATCATAGGATTCTGCAATGTCTTCTCCTATGAAGGATACCTCCTCATCAGGAAAATATGTTTTTAGGGGTTCATATTCTCCGTCCACGGGATTTTCAGCAAGATGATCCGCCAATGCCTGTCCCTTGATTGCTTTCTGAGTCACATAGACAATGTCAAATTCACTCAACAGGATCTGCCACTTGGCCAGCTTGCCAGTGGGCATGGGCTTTTGAAAGATGTACTTCAGCGGATCTATTCTTGATATGAGGTAAGTAGTATAGGCACAGAAATAGTGCCTCAGTTTCTGAGCTACCCAAGTCAGAGCACAACAGGTGCGTTCTAACAGAGAATACCGGGCCTCGTACGGGGTGAACTTCTTGCTATGGTAGTAGATGGCCTTCTCCTTTCTCCCCGTTTCGTCATGTTGCCCCAGAACACAACCGAACGCTCCATCCAATACCGCAAGGTAGAGCAATAGGGGTCTACCTGGTTCGGGCGGGACCAAAACTGGCAGCGTTGACAGGTATTCCTTGATTGTGTCGAAGGCTTTCTGACAATCATCAGTCTATATTGTAGCGGCGTCCGTCTTTAACATCTTAAAGATCGGTTCACAAATGACAGTGGACTGAGCTATGAACCGGCTGATGTAGTTAAGTCTCCCGAAGAAACTCATAACCTCTTTCTTGTTCTTTGGTGGTGGCAATTCTTGGATGGCTTTGACTTCTGACGGATCCAGTTCTATTCCTCGGCGACTTACGATGAACCCCAGTATCTTTCCAGCAGGAACCCCGAATGCACACTTGGCGGGATTCAACTTCAGATTGTACCTTCTCAGTCCGTTGAAGAACTTTCTCAGATCTTCCATGTGGTCAGCGGCTCTCTTGGATTTGATGATGACGTCGTCTACATACACCTCGATCTCTTTGTGTATCATGTCATGGAAAATAGTAGTCATGGCCCTCATGTAGGTGGCCCCAAAAGACTAGTGGTGTGAAGATTGTGTGAAGAAAGAAGTCGTATGATGTTCTGGTAAGATGCAAGGTAAGGTCCCTTTTATAGTGCAGAAAGCAAGCAAGAAAGGCAAGGAAATATTATTGAAATCAGTCTCCCTTTGGTTAAGGGATTATGATTCCAACGGGTAAAAACCAGTTAAGGAAAGAAGTTTTACTTAAAACCTTTCAAAGTAGCACAAAAGGGGTAAATACACAAAACTTATTTAAGGAAAACAATCTACAGTACACGGTTTGTGCCAAATATGGCAAGGGAATCAATCAAACAGTCCTGACACCAAAATTACAAGTTCAATTTGACGGAATCAAGTCAAGAAAGGTAAAGGAGATTCAATCGAAGAAAAATCAATGACAATCCATCAGCCTTATTAAAGGGATTTCAGAACCAATCACTTAGATGGTGAAAATCTTTTTGAAAGAGGGATTTTCACATATATAAAGCATACAGATCAAACAAAAGGAACTGTCAAGTTATTTAGGAAAAAGAGTCTATCATTGGAAGCCTTAGAGTCAGAAGCAAAAAGAGATTCAAGTTCAGTTACAGACTCATTGTGAGTCTGAAAGCCTAGGGTCCCAACGTGGAACCCTAATACCATTTACCCAAAGAAAACCCCTAAATCCTAGGGTTTAAAATTGAGTCAGACAATAGAGGTGAGAAAACAGGTCTTTGAAAGAGGCTCAGAAGTCTTTTCCAAAGACTTAACGAGAGACGAACACACACGATAGAAAGAACACTGATTCAAAGTCATGAGAACATGCTTGAGAAAACATAGAATTTAAACAAGTTTCAGAAGAAAGAGATGATACGAGTCTTAGACGAAGTAGATGAAATATGCTAAACAGGAACGCAAATAATGTTCAGTAAAGTGAACAAAACCAAAGAACTCAACCACAAACACATATAGCAAAGCCTAAGGAAAACAACACGGATTCATGCGAGTACAGGAATAACAACGAAAATAGACGAGTCATGCATAATAGAAAAGAAGAGCGAACTCATGCGTAGTAAAAGGAAAACATACGAGCATAACACAGACAAACACACATAAAGAAAGAACAGGAAGAATCAGAAAGATATTTGAAGGAACTTTTCAGAAATCCTAAAATTGAAATTGAACGATTTTTGAAAAAGAAATTTGGGCAAAACCTTAAAAATGTCAAATAGAGCCTAGACATGTTTCAGATCTAAGAGAATAAGCAAGTAAAGAACCTCGAACAGCTTAGGGTTGTAGAGAAAACCCTAGAAATGAGAAAGGTCTTGAGGAAAGTCAGATCTTGAGTCGAAAAGACTCATATTGCCTGAATACGACGGAGTAATGGCCGGAGAAGCCATAGATCTACAAATCTGAGAAGGTCTTGAAGAGAACCATCATAGGCGGGCTTCAAATCATCGAACAACTTAGGTCTAATGGTGAGAAAGGATGAGCACAAGTCATCCATGGCCTGGAACGCCATGGATTCCGGTGGATTTCAGGGCGGAGGTGGCTAGGGTTAGAGAAGGTTCGAGAGTGTTTGAGAGAGAGGAGGGTTTCAGGGGCGGCGGATTGTTGAGAAGTGAGTGTGAGCCGTTGATCTGTTAGATCAACGGCTGGGATTGAGTGTGAAGGATAGATCAACGGATAATGTCCGGGCTGGTTATTTGAGTGGGTCGTGGGTCGGGTGAACTTAGGATTTGGGACGGGTAATGGGGTTTTAAATTGGGTTTAATTGGGGGGCTAATTTAGGCTAAAATTGAAATTATTAGGGCTAGTATTTAAATAGCCATTTTTCCCCTTTTTATTTTATAAAAATAGTAAAACAATTTCTGGAAACAAATTAAAAGTACTAAATTAATTACTAATACGTAAATATTAAATTAAAAATACTGGAATCAAAATTTGTAATTATAAACGCAATTAATCTTAAAATAGGCTAGAATTGCAATTATGTGCAATTTAATTTTAAAATACTCAATAAATTTGTAAAAAATGTGCAAAAATTACCTTAGCTATATTTTGGTATAAATATGAGGATAAAATAAATTAGTCACCAAAATGATAATTTGAGGAATAATTATTTATTTTTGTACTGCTAAAATGGACAATAAATTAATTTTAAAAATCTTTAAAAATTAGGAAAAATGCCAAAACACTTAGATATGCTTATATATGCATATATATGCTATTTGAGAGGATTTTTTTTATATAAAAATTATATAGGAAAAAATTGGGTATCAACAAGGGTCAATGCTTAGTAGAGTCGGTTCAATCAATAGCCATTGGCCAAATAATAATCATACATATGCTTTGACAGAAAAGAAACATGCTTAGGATAAATGGCATAAAATCAACATTACAAATTAGTCAGTGATTCTACAATATAGTAACTAAGATCCATTCATGCTTAGTGAGGTTTAGGAACAAGTTGATCACGAGTCAAGTGGGATCCAACTACAATCAGAAACTAAACATGCAGCCATATCATAATACTTGTTACAGAGGTTCAATCGAAGGAAATCAAAACAATCATTTGCATGTTTGGAGATTGACACTTAGAAAAAAGGGTGTTACCTCGTGTTGAGCAGCAAACTAGGGCGAGAGGCAGACTTTCAATCTCTATTCCATTATTGGCTCAACTCCAACTCAAACCGTAAAGGGATGCAGCAAAAGAAAAAAAGGAAATTAGAACTGAAAAATCAAAGGCGTTTTAAGTGTGAATTGGTAAGCTAATTGTAGTGTTTAGATGTTGTTGAAGGTCATTAACTCTAGTATTTATAGTCGGAGTTAAGGCTCAACTGCCAAAATTTGGGTTTAAATTTTAAATAGTGACGGTCTTCCTAGTAGTAAAGAGGGGAGAAGAATCATAAGAAAAAAAAGGTGAAATAAAGTTGAAGAAAAATCACCTTTTCACAAACCTTGAGGTTTTGAAAGAATGAGAGCTGTTGAGGGCTGGAGATGGCTGGATTTGCCCTTGTTTTCGAAGCTCTGAGTCTCAAATATGCTTTGGCTTGTCGGATCTTGAATGATTATTTCATAGAAGCAAAGGATCTTCCCGATCCTTTTAAGGCAGAAGTGATTCGACCACAATAAGTGAGAAGATACTCGGAATTTCTCAGCGATTCGATGGAGAAGAAAGAAAAGGGAAAAGGTGATACGAAATGGGGGTTCAATGACGGATTGTGAGACATAAAGAGGAAAAAGACGGCGAACCACCAGTCACCATTAGGGTTATTTGGGTAAAAGGGGTGAGAGAAGAGAGAGTGGGAGAGAATGAGAGCGGCATCTGAGAGGGGAATGAGAAATTAGGATTTGACCCTAAGGATAAAGGGGGTTCGCTAGTTGGGTGAATGAGGACCATTGAATCACTTTTGACCAACAGATGATATTATTTCTGGGATTTTAATAAGAAAAAAGTGCAAGGACAAATGACAACTGTTGGATCTAAGTGATCCAATTGCTGAGAGTGATGCGGAGAAATAAGATAAATTTTAAAGAAAAAATGTATGGTGAATTTTTTTTACTGCCTAATGCAAAGATTAACGGTCTAGATTGGGTGTCCTTGTTTTGTGAGAGGGAAACATGGCAAGTGTATTTCATTTGTGAGAGGAGATATAGGTGACATGGCGAGTGTTTACTGGTGAAGAAGAAGAGACGAGGATCTAAGTAGGATTGCCTCGGTAGATCTGGGTTATTGGGTTGGTTTGTTGGGCCTATTTAATGGGTTGAATCGGCTAAAGTTTTATTTAAAAATTGACCCCTTTAAAATAAAAAAACCTTTACAGTAATAGCCCAATTTCGATTTATTCCCTCTTTTCAAAATTAATTAATTTAAAGTAATTCGTAAATCTCTAATAATTATGATAAACTAAATTTTTTTTAATTAATAGTCTACTGCATATCTACAGACATACTTTATAATTTAAAAGATTAATAACAAAATATGCAATTATAAAAGAAAATATAAAATGGCCAAATGAATAGTTAATGAAAAATTGTAGTAATCTAATTATTAACAATTATTTTACTGATATAATAAAAGTACTTTGATAGCAAAAATTACGAGAAACGTAATAAGTACTTTGAATAATTATTTTAAAATAGTTAAATGCCATGTTAAAACTTTCAAGTATTTAAAAAATAGGTTAATATAATTTATCAAATTATTATCAATTAAGAATTATGATGAATTAATTAAGAAAAAAAGGTCAAAATTGATAGTCAACAACTTCTAGAAGCAAGGAATAAATTTTTCTGTCTAAGAGAAAGTATATCCTTAACCTACTTGCAGAAACTGAATGGCAGCCAAGATTTGTAGTACCCCAATGGTTCCTAATGTACATCTATGAATGATGATTGGGATCCCATTGATGATCTAGAGAGGTACATGACAGCTAGTTGGAAAACTAAACTATCTCATTGTGACTCGTTCAAATATTACTTTTGCAGTAAGTATCGTTAGCCAGTTTATCCCTGCACTTACAGTCAAACATTGGGCAACTTTGGAACAGATTCTATATTACTTAAAAGGAGCGCCTGGACTTGGCAATTTGTGTAGCAATTACGGGCATTTTCGTATGAAGTGTTTTGCAGATGCAGATCAGGTTGGATCGAAAATTGATAGAAGATCTACTAACGGTTATTGTGCTTGTTGGCGGAAACTTGGTATCATGGAGGAGTAAGAAGTAGAATATTATATCTCAGTCTACTGCAGAATCTGAGTACAGAGCAATGGAATAATCTACATGTGAGGTCGTGTGGATATATCAACTTTTAATTGAAATTGGATTTAAGCATTCTACTTCAGCAAAACTTTAGTGTGATAATCAAGCCGCTTTCCATATGGCCTCAAATTCGGTATATTATAAAAGAACCAAATATATTGAGATTGACTATCATCTTATTCATGAGAAGATTAAGGAAAAACTGATTTCAATTGGCTATGTAAAGACAGGAGAATAACTAGTTGACTTGTTCATAAAGACGTTGAATAGAGCTCAAGTTGATTACTTTTGTAGCAAGTTGGGCATGATAAATATCTATGCTCAAACTTGAGGGGAAGTGTTACAGAATCACTGCTTATTAGGCTATAATTATCGTTTCTTTTATATATTGCTATAGTTGAGTTCTATGAATTAGGAGATCTAGTTATCTTAGTTAGGACATTCTTCATATGTATATATGGGGCTGAATCATTTGAGTATAATGTAAGAAAATTATCCAATACCTTATTTGAAACATCTTCAACTAAAATTGTTTACGACTTCTCTTTCATGTGTGCGGCTACAAAAAGATAGAAAGAGAATTTTTGTAAATACATGAAGATAATCAAATCTTGATTGAATTTTCTCTTGTTGGAACTACAAAAAGGTTTGGAATTCCTTTTTGTTTTAAATTTTTTACGTTGCTTGTGTTCAAATAACTTGCATGCACTTCATCTAATTCATCTGACAGCTTGTCAGTCTAAAAGCACAGGTTAACAAGATACTTCTAAACAGATATGTTACACTAAGTGCTATTAACTGGGATTACAATTCGAGACTTCCATGTTGCTACTCCTCATGCCTCAAACACTAGGCTATCCCCTCAAGATTTCCTCGATGGACTATTTCTTCAATATGAACAATGCCACTCCTATGCTGCTTAGCACAATATTTCCCTTCTCTAATATTGCAAGAAAAAAAATGAAGCTCTGGTAGTACTTTGCAATTAGCCGTTTCATGTAAGGGTTACCCAACACAAATCGAGAAATGGTCCAAACAGGAAGAATTTGGAATTATATTAGAGCATAAGTTAACTATCAGCTACTTTACTACGTTGACCAATTCTTTAGCTAGTAGTTAGGATTTTGTTATTCCTTTATTTTCTCAAGTAAATCTCCTTATTCAAGGAGTTTGTTTAGCAAGTAGTTTAGTCCTTCTCTTCCAGAGGAGTTAGTTTAGAGAATTGGTTTTTCACTCTTGTATTTAAAGGTTGCTTTGATTCAATAAATAAATCAACTTTTTGTGTCTCTTTTGTTCTTATATAGTATCAAGAGCCTCAACAAACTCTAACGAGTAAGATCCTATGTCACGACCCAAAATCCACTAAGGGTCGTGATGGCGACGGACACCATTGTCAGGCAAGCCAACACCAAATAACTAGAAATTTCTCGTTTTAGATATTTCTAAAATCACTTCTTTTATACGTTTAAACAATAAATAATAAATTCCACTGAATAAATAATGATACCCTTAACAATTTTAAAATACTGAATAATCCCATAGACATCCCAAAACCCGGTGTCACAAGTGCATGAGCTATTTCTAGGAAATAATGTAATACAACAACCCTCCGAAATACAAATTGGACAGAAAGTAAATACAGTAATCTGAAAGAGACTTTGCTGGCTGCGGGTCATCTCGAGAAGTGCAGCTCACTTAAGTCTCCGTATCAACCATGCTGCTACGCCCACTACGCCACTAGAGATACATGTGCCTGTGCAATAAAAATGCACAGCAAGTGTAGCACGAGTACGAAAACAACGTGTACTCAGTAAGCATCCCGTCTAATCTCGAAGAAGTAGAGACGAGAGGTCGACTTCGACACTTACTAGTGGTTCAATAATAATATACCAATAATATAGCAAATCGAGGATTTATATAAAAATAGTTGTAACTTAATAGCATGAAGCAGGTGAACAATTCTTTTATTAATAGGAACTTTCAAATTCATTTTCATCATTTATACATTTACCTCAAGTCAGGGAAGCAATATCATCATTATTAGATTGCAAGTCAAGCAATACAAGCATGCACAAATCATGCCAAGGTCGCAAGGCCCGATCCAATAAATATTTAAACTGTGCACTGCTAGAGGGTCGAATGACACGAACCATAGATGCATCTATTTAATCTAGCGAGGCGTTCGGCCCGTTCCACAATAGATAAACACATTCAAACAGTCAATCAAGAATTCATCAAGGAGCAATTATTCAAGAAAAGGAAATTTCTCTTTTAAAAGTCAAGAAACGATGTCTAGCCTTTTAGAAATTTATTTACACGTTCGATATATTTTAAGTATTTTAAATTGACAACAAGGTTGCAAATATTACAAGTAAAGCATGCTTTTGGGTCCTAGACTACCCGGACTTAAAGCATAATAGTAGCTACACACGGACTCTCGTCACCTCGTGCGTACGTAGCCCGCACAAATAGAGGTACATATCCAATTAATTCACCTATGGGGAGAATTCGCTCTTACAAGGTTATAAAAGAGACTCACCTCGCTCTGAAGTTCCATAACTGGCTTCCAAGCCCTTCCGATGACTCAAATAGATGCACAACGTTCCAAAACTAGCCAATAATTATGTAAATCCATTAATACATGTTCAATTACTCATAATAATCCAATTTATAATAATTTCTAACCCCGATCGAAAAGTCGATAAAAATTACCCTCGGGCCCACGTGCCCGGATTCCAAAATTTTTTGAAGATAAACTTTACCCATAACCTCCCGAACTCAAATATATAATTTACTCTCAATTTCATGCCCAAAATCGTGGTCAAAATCCAAGAATACCAATTTTCTAGGTTTTCCCTCAAACCCCAAGTTTTTTACAAATTTTCATGCTCAAACCCATATACAATCATGTATTTAACTCAAAACTAGCATAAACCACTTACCTCATGCTTGGTGGTGAAAATGGCACCTCAATGTTGCTCCAAAATCGGCTCCAATGGAAGAAATGGGGTTGAAATGAACCCAACCGCCGATTTAAAGAACCTCACTGCCTCCAGCATTTCCGCACCTAGGGTCACTTGACTGCTTCTGCGGTCCTCCTCCAGGCCCTCAACTTCCGCATCTGCGCCCTTCCTTCCGCAGGTGCGGTCCTGCTTCTGCGGCAAGATGACCGCATCTGCGGTCCCAGCCTAGCCTAGCCACTCCCGCTTCTGCGGCACCAAGGCCGCTTCTGCGGCTCTGCACCTGCGGCCAAGACCTCGCAGGTGCGGTTATACCAAATGATAGCAGGCTTCAGCTCTTCCTCCCAACTCCAATTCGATCCGTTAACCACCCGGAATCCACCTGAGGCCCCCAGGACCCCGTCCAATCACACTAACCAGACCCATAACATAACGCGGACCTACTTGAGGCCTCAAATCACATCAAACAACGCCGAAATCACGAATCACACCCCAATTCGAGCTTTATGAACTCTATAACTTCAAACTTCTACATTCGATGCCGAAACCTATAAAATTACGCCCGAATGACCTCAAATTTTGCACACAAGTCATATTCGACATTACGGACCTACTCCAACTTTCGGGATCAGAATCCGACCTCGATATCAAAAAGTCCACTTCCGGTCAAACTTCTCAAATCCTTCAAATTTCTAACTTTAGCCGAATGACTCCAAAATGACCTACGAACCTCCAAATCCACTTCCAAACGCGCTTCCAATACCAAAATCACCATATGGAGCTATTCCCAGACTCAGAATCCCAAATGGACATCGCTAACACTGAAATGCACTTCAACCCAAACTAATAAAATTCTTCCAAAATGCTAACTTCCACAATAGGCGCCGAAACGCTCCCGGGTCATCCAAAACCCGATCCGGACCTACGCCCAAGTCCAAAATCATCATACGAACCTGCTGGAACCTTTAAATCCCGATTCTGAGGTCGTTTATCCATAAATCACCTTAGTCAATTCTTTCAACTTAAAGCTTCTGAAATGTGGATTTTCTTTCCATATAAATTCCAAACTTCCCGAAATTCAATTCCGACCATGCGTACAAGTCATAATACCTTAAGTGAAGCTGCTCCTGGCCTCAAACCGCTGAACGATGTGCTAGAGCTCAAAACGACCGGTCGGGTCGTTACATCCTATCTTTTTTCTCTCCCACCCACCCTCCACAAATGGCCAACACTACTGGAGGTTTTAATGCTGATAAAAATAGTGCTGTGATAGTCGTCCAATTTAATCCTGCATCATAATTGCTAATAAAATTACAAGGCAGCCACAACTTTACAACTTGGAAGGCGCAATTTTCCATGCTTATGCATGGTCATGATCTTTATGGTCATCTAGATGGGTCGACTCCTGCTCCATCTCGCACTATCACAACTGGCACAGTCCTTAGTGCCAATCCTGCATTTGCTCTTTAGTTTCGTCAGGACCAACTTATTCAAAATGCACTTATGGCATTTGTTGATCCAACAATTGCCACTACTGTTGCAGCTGCTGATTCAGCAGTATATGCCTGGGATGCATTGCACGCTGCATATGCTAACAAGTCCCAAACCAGAATTTTCAGCCTTCGCGATCGACTTGCGCGACTCACAAAAAGACTCCCAACCAGTCACTGAATATTTGCAAAACTTTCGATCCATGGCTGACGAACTCTCAACTGCTGGTGCCCCTATCACAAACTCTGAACTCATTGTTAAGATCCTGAGTGGTCTAGGACCAGAGTTTCGTGAGATTCCTGCCGCAATTCGTGCTCGTGACTCCACTATTACGTATGAAGAACTCTATGAGAATCTTCTTGATCATGAGCTTTTCCTTAGACATGAAGAGTCAAAGAAAGCTCCTAGCCAAATTACTATTGCTGCTGCTACATTCGACAAATCTGGAAACTCCAACAATCACAACAATCGTCGCTCCAACAACAACAATGGCAACAACCAACAATGGAGATACAACAATCGCTTTAATTCACAAAATCAGGGGCGATCTTCGAACACCAACAACTCTTATGATGGTGTTCGCTGCCAGTTGTGCAACAAACCAGGTCATGTTGCAAGTGTATACAGATCCAGATCTCACAATCATTTTAAGGCCAAGGCCAACTATGTTTTGGGAATGCACGCATCAGAAAATCCCTGGATTCTCGACTCTGGAGCATCTCATTGTTGATACCAAATTTTTTCCTATGTATTTTATATACTCAAAATATTCTCAAAATAGTATGTACCTGCATATATAAGCATGCCCAAGAGTTTTGGTATCTTTCCCTTATTTTAAAGGTTTTTAAAATCAATTTATTGTCTATTTTAATAGTACAAAATTCAATAATTATTTCCAGACTATCATTTTTTGATGAATAATTTATTTTTATTTCATATTTACACCAAGATATAATTAATGTGATTTTTTGCACATTTTTATAAAATTTATTTGGTATTTTAAAGGCTAAATTGCTATAATTGCATGCCTGTTGTTCGAAGGATCGAGGCCAGACCTGGAGGGTCTTCACCCAAGCCTTCACTGATTCGAAGATTCCGGCCATCTCCGGCCTTGCTCCGGTGGCTCTTGGTCTTTTGAGCCTGTTTATGACATTATCCGACTTAGATTGGGTATTTTGGAAGCCTTTCTCATCTCTAGGGTTCATCTGGAACCCTAAATATCGAGGTTCTCTCCGATTATTTTAGATCTGTTACGTGTTTGCACTGTTACTTAAGTTTCTTAAACCTTTTTTTTCGATTTTCTTTCAAAAAGCATTTCTTTTCGATTAGGGTTTCTGGAAAGTCCTTAAAATGTTTCTGACTCTTCTTCTTCTCTTTTCTTGGTGTGAATCGATCCCTGCTATGTTCTTACTGGCTCTTTTCTGACTCACATGCATTTCGTGTTCTTATATTTGCCTTGTTATGAAATTTATTTTATTATGCTCAGTTCTATCTCATACTGGTTTTTCACCATGCTCTCTCATGTCTATCTTATGTGTTCCTCTACTGTATTTTCCTACTGAGTTTTGATCCTTTGTTTGCCTTTACCGGACTTCGCCTGGATTCTTTCTAGATGTGTTTCATCAACTATTTCTTTAAGTTTACACTACCTGAACTCATTTAATTTTCAAGCTTTATTGAAACTTGTTTCCTGTACTGGTTCCTATGTTCTACTTGCTATTGTGCTTGTATTCTTCTCATGAGACTCTGAAAAGGTCTCTGAGCTCATCTCGATAGTTTGCCTCTTCATCTCTGTATCAAATTCGAGTTTAAAAACCCTAGGATTTGGGGGTTTTCTTTGGCTAAATTTGGTTTTATGTTTGGACAAGGGTTCTACTTTGAAACCTTGAACTCTCAGACTCACTTCGAGTTTATGAATNAGTTCGAAATTGTACCCCAACCCTAAGAGACGCGTCGCCCTGTAATCCAATAAGCATGCCCAAGAGTTTTGGTATCTTTCCCTTATTTTAAAGGGTTTTTAAAATCAATTTGTTGTCTATTTTAATTGTACAAAATTCAATAATTATTTCCAGACTATCATTTTTTGATGAATAATTTATTTTTATTTCATATTTACACCAAGATATAATTAATGTGATTTTTTGCACATTTTTATAAAGTTTATTTGGTATTTTAAAGGCTAAATTGCTATAATTGCAATTACAGCCTATTTTCCGATTAACAGTATTTTGCAATTACAAAATTGCTCCCAGTACTTTTAATTAATATTTATATGATTATTAATCAATTTAGTGCTTTTAACTGGTTTTAGAAATTATTTTAACTATTTTTAAAATAAAAACGGAAGAAATGGCTGTTTAACATTTAGCCTCGTCCATTTCAACTATAACCCCTTTGCAATTTCAATTTTAACCACAATTGAGCCCAATCGCAACCAGCCCGAACTTTAAACCGACCCTATCCATAAAAACCGATTGGATCCCCCCTTTTAATCTCAGCCGTTGATCTAGAAGATCAACGGCTCAGATTGATTATTTCCTTTTTAATTCACGGACTTCTTCCTCCTTCAGCCGCCCTTGAACTCCCAAATTCTCTCAAGGCTCCCCGGAACCCTAGCCTCCCCTACCTTGTTCCACCATGTTTTCACCGGCGTCCATGGCTTNTTATATGTTGTCACTGTTTGCTTAAGTTTCTTAAACCTTTTTTTTCGATTTTCTTTCAAAAAGCACTTCTTTTCGATTAGGGTTTCTGGAAAGTCCTTAAAATGTTTCTGACTCTTCTTCTTCTCTTTTCTTGGTGTGAATCGATCCCTGCTATGTTCTTACTGGCTCTTTTCTGACTCACATGCCTTTCGTGTGTTCTTATATTTGCCTTGTTATGAAATTTATTTTATTATGCTCCGTTCTATCTCATACTGGTTTTTCACCATGCTCTCTCATGTCTATCTTATGTGTTCCTCTACTGTATTTTCCTACTGAGTTTTGATCCTTTGTTTGCCTTTACCGGACTTCGCCTGGATTCTTTCTAGATGTGTTTCATCGACTGTTTCTTTAAGTTTACACTACCTGAACTCATTTAATTTTCAAGCTTTCTTGAAACTTGTTTCCTGTACTGGTTCCTATGTTCTACTTGCTATTGTGCTTGTATGCTTCTCATGAGACTCTGAAAAGGTCTCTGAGCTCATCTCGATAGTTTGCCTCTTCATGTCTGTATCAAATTCGAGTTTAAAAACCCTAGGATTTGGGGTTTTCTTTGGCTAAATTTGGTTTTATGTTTGGACAAGGGTTCTACTTTGAAACCTTGAACTCTCAGACTCACTTCGAGTTTATGAATTAAATTTGAACCTTTTTCAGCGTTTGTGATTTTGAAACCCTCTTGCTTGACATGTCTATGTGTTTTATACGAGAGCTTCTCTTTCAAAGGTCTTGCCAACTGTTAATTGATTCTGAATTCCTTTAATGTTGCTTATTTGATTGTTACTGATTTTTCCCTAAATTAAAACTTTCCTTTTACCTCTTTTCTGACTCGATCAAGGCTTTCAATGGGATTCTTTACTGGTTATTTTACTGATTCCCTTTCCTTGTTTTACAAATCAAGTACCACCATGTATTTACCCTTATTTGTCTACCTTGCACGAGGTATTTACTTGATTTCCTTCCTTAAATAACTTCTGCCCATTACCGTTTGAATTTGGACTCCTTAATTAAAGGAAGTCTATAGGCTGATTGATTTTAATTGGTACATAGTTCCTTAATTATTACTAAACTATGATTCTTGCCTTATTTGCTACACCTGTTTGCAATTATAAATACCCTGCTCTTTCATTAACACAGACGATTTTAATCATCACAACTCTCTTCTAAAACTTACACTCTTGCTTCTTGATTGCAATTTGGCTTCCCTAAATCTACTGTTTCCTCCTACTTGCTCTTCTGAACTGGTATGTCCTACTTTTGATTGAAGCATCAAAATCCAATGTGTTTACTTACAAGCTTTTATGCCCATGCCTAATTTACTGCTTTATAGAGTTCAGTTTTAAAATGATTACTTATGTTTGGCTATCTGTTATTGCAATGAATCCCTATCCCCATTCCCCTTTATGTGCTTGGGCTATAGTTTAAGACATGGCAACATACAAAGTTGTTGTCATGGATTAAGACTGGGTCCTTTGGATCCCAGCCTCTTTCAATCTCCCATACCCCCATTCCCTTATGTGTATAGAGTTAAGGTATAGCCTGGCAGCCTCTAAATTGCTGTCCATGGCTGAACCTGACCCTCAAAGGGTCCTAACTCTCTAATTTTTAAGCTGACAAGCTGGTCAGGGGTGTGCCAGCAGCCCAGGTGCTAGGCATGACCACCAGTCTGCCCTGGCTCCCCTCTTAATTCCTTTTCATTGCACTTACACTTACTCCTAAGCCCTTAAGTCCCGCCCCCCTCTTGTGAGCCTTGCCTTGGGACCTTGAGTTCCCTTTGAACTTGGACACTTGAGGGCTGGCCCTTCCACTCCACTATAATCTGTTCTGCAATAATATTTGGGGTGTAAGCACTGCCTGGAACTCTTGAAGCTCCTTGGAACTTTGACACATCCCAAATAAGGGAAAGGCTTTGAAAAATCCGATCGTGGAAGTTGGTTTATCTCATATTATTAGACTTTGACTCTGGATTAGGCTGATTAGATGTAGATGTAATCACTAATGTATTTTTATTTATTCTTTTGATTCACTTGGTCTGTCATAAGATTTGTAATGAACCTTGTAATAACTACTGGGTATAGTGAAAAGGGATGGGATAGAATGCATGCCAAAGGGGTAGATACCATGCCTATAGGGTGTATATTGTCTCAATTCTGCATTTTTCACGTAGATACCATGCCTATAGGGTGTATATTTTCTCAATTCTGCATTTTCACGTAGATACCATGCCTATAGGGTGTATATTTTCTCAATTCTACATTTTCACATAGATACCATGCCTATAGGGTGTATACTTTCTCAATTCTGCATTTTCACGTAGATACCATGCCTATAGGGTGTATATTCTCTCAATTCTGCATTTTCACATAGAAAACATGTGTTACACCCCAAGTTTTCATACGTGAGAGTACGTCGTAAGTCATTGATGTAAGCTCGAAAATGAGATTATATTTGGAAGCAAATAAACTAAGTTAATCATGTTACCTTGGAGGTTACAAATATTTAAGATCATGAATAACAAGTACCAAAAGGGTTGGAAAGCTTAGTCGCTAAACGAATTGAAGAAAATAAGTTTCGTCAAAAATCGACAAGTTTGGAATGTTATAACATATTCTTTTGGGGTGAGACTAGGGTGATTAACATGATGAGGAGGTTAATTTATGAGTTATTGTAGTCGTATGATAGTCGTGTGTTATGTTTTTAAGTCAAACGAGTTATGGAACAAAAGTTAGCAAAGATCATCACAAGTTGCATTTATAATGTGCTGAAATTTAGGTCAAATGTAGATGCACTTTTCTCCCAATATGCTTGGCATAAATGGATGATCTACATATCAAATTGAAGATCTACGAGTCTAGTTTCCAACGCATTAAACCATTCGTCAATACGACATCGGAGTAGAGAGATATTCGCATTTTCGCGAGACCGCGCAAGCAGCTCCCAATGGGACCCACTTAGGCGGTGGTCGACCTACTTCACTTTATAAAGGATTTGGACGCCTATTTCTNACTATTGGGGAAATCAGTTTATGTTTTCAAATGGGACCAACTTGGTTCGATGTTCATTTTCAAGTAATAGACATCCCAGCATCCTACAGCTTACTACTAGGACGACCTTGGATCCACGCCGCTGGAGCCGTAGCCTCAACCCTGCACCAGGCAGTGAAGTTCGAGTGGAATCACCAAGAGGTGATTATTCATGGTGACGGGAGTAACCCCATATACAGTCGTCAAACCATCCCAGCAATTGAAGGAAGAAGGAAACTAGGAGGAGAAACCTACCACCAGATTGAGCGAGTCAACGCCGTGGACAAAGATAAGTGGTGGGATAACAAGATAGAGAGTATACTAAACTGGAGCGGCTATGAACTTGGCAAAGGGCTCGGCAAGAACCTCCAGGGAATCACCAAGCCTATCAAACTGAAGAAGCATGGCACCACTTTCGGGTTAGGGTATGGATACACTTGGCAAGAATTCAGGAACTGGTCGCCACCATGGCGTGGCCCTTACTATCCGCTGGAGCACCCGATACCCCGCCTAGAGCAGACTTTCCAGCCGGCAGACATCTTATATGGGTCAGAGGAAGATGAAACATTGGCCACAATGAAGAACCTATTTTTGGAAGATGACGATATGGACTGTCACGTCATTCTCGAGGAGGAAGGCCCTTCCATACAGGCGGTGAGCCGAGGGGAGCGCCTCAACAATTGGTCCATCAGAACCACCAAGGCCCGGAGAGCTTCGGGGTAGAAAGGCTGAACAAAGCATTATGCATTATCTTTTACTTTTCGCTAGTTGATTTCCCTTCAGTATTATCTTTAAATTTTGAAAAAAGCTCCAATGTTCAAAACAATTTTGGAATTTATCAAAGCATTTCAGTTTCTTATATATGTCTCGCTCTTATTATTTTTCTCTGTCATTTATTTTACTTTTACACAGCATTACTATCACTTATCATGAAGAACCGATGAATGTGACATGCGACGAGATAACGCAACAAACGGATATAGACTCAGAAGAGGATGAGATACCAGAAGAGGTCATTAAAGAGGTCGAAGACTTTGAGAATAGACCTAAGTCTAATCTGGACGAAACCGAGGTCGTCAACCTGGGGGATACAGAGAATGTCAAGGAAACGCGCATCAGTGTTCACCTGTCACCATCAGAAAAGGAAGAGTACACGGAGTTCTTAAAAGAATATGAGGACATATTTGCCTGGTGATATGATGATATGACCGGTCTCAGTACATCTATTGTAGCTCACAAACTGCCAACAGATCCGACGTATCCGCCGGTAAAGCAGAAGCTCAGAAAGTTCAAGCCAAACATGAGTCTGAAAATCAAGGAAGAAGTCACCAAGCAATTCAAAGCCAAGGTCCTCAGGGTAGTGGAGTACCCGACATGGTTAGCCAACATTGTGCCAGTGCCAAAGAAGGACGGGAAGGTCAGAGTCTGTGTCGACTACCGGGACCTCAATCGGGCCAGTCCGAAAGACGACTTCCCCTTGCCAAACATACACATCCTGATTAACAACTGCGCCAAGCACGAGCTGCAGTCATTCGTTGATTGTTTTGCTGGGTACGATCAGATATGGATGGACGAAGAAGACGCGGAGAAAATGGCTTTCATTACGTCGTGGGGGATGTATTGTTACAAGATGATGTCGTTTGGATTAAAGAATGCTGGGGCCACTTACATGAGGGCCGTGACTACTATTTTCCATGACATGATACACAGAGAGATCGAGGTGTATGTAGATGATGTCATCATTAAATCCAAGAAAGCCACTGACCACATGGAGGATTTAAGAAAGTTCTTCAACAGATTGAGAAGGTACAACTTGAAACTGAATCCCGCCAAGTGTGCATTCGGGGTTCCAGCCGGAAAACTGCTTGGGTTTATCGTAAGTCGACGAGGAATAGAACTGGATCCATTAAAGGTTAAAGCCATTCAAGAATTACCACCTCCAAAGAACAAGAAAGAGGTTATGAGTTTCTTGGGGAGACTCAACTATATCAGCTGGTTCATAGCTCAGTCCACTGTCATTTGTGAACCCATCTTTAAAATGTTGAGAAGGACGCTGCTACCAAATGGACTGATGATTGCCAGAAAGCATTTGACAGAATCAAGGAATACCTGTCAACGCCGCCCGTCTTGGTTTCGCCCGAACCAGGTAGACCTCTATTGCTCTACCTTGCAGTATTGGATGGAGCATTCGGTTGTGTTCTGGGACAACAAGATGAAACGGGGAGAAAGGAGCAAGCCATCTACTATCTCAGCAAGAAGTTCACCCCGTATGAGGCCCGGTATTCCCTGCTAGAACGCACCTGTTGTGCTCTGACTTGGGTAGCTCAGAAGTTGAGGCCTTATTTCTGTGCCTATACTACTTATCTCATATCAAGGATGGATCCACTGAAGCACATCTTTCAGAAGCCCATGCCCATTGGCAAGCTAGCCAAATGGCAAATCCTGCTGAGTGAGTTTGATATCGTCTACGTGACTCAGAAAGCAATCAATGGACAAGCCTTGGCAGATCATCTCGCCGAGAATCCCGTGGACGGAGAATACGAGCCTCTAAAGACGTATTTTCCCGACGAAGAGGTATCTTTCATAGGAGAAGATATTGCAGAATCCTATGACGGCTGGAGAATGTTTTTCAACGGAGCCGCAAATTTCAAAGGAGTTCGCATAGGAGCAGTCTTAGTATCAGAAACCGGCCAGCATTACCCGGTATCCGCGAAACTCAGGTTCCCATGCACCAACAATATGGCCGAATCGAAGCCTGCATCTTGGGGCTCAAGATGGCCATTGACATGAACGTTCAGGAGTTACTAGTGATTGGGGATTCCGACTTGCTCATACATCAGGTTCAGGAAGAATAGGAAACCAAGAACTCCAAGATACTCTCATATTTGCATCACGTAGAAGAATTGAGGAAGAGGTTTACAAAGACAGAATTCCGGCATGTTCCCAGAGTACAGAATGAGTTCGTCGATGCATTGGCCACTCTATCATCCATGATTCAACATTCGGATAAGAACTTCATTGATCCCATCCCAGTAAAAATCCAGGATCAACCCGCCTACTGTGCTCATGTCGAGGAAGAAGCAGATGGAAAACCATGGTTTCATGACATTAAGAAGTATCTGTCAACAGGAGAGTATCCAGAACTTGCAAACACTACTCAAAAGCGCACACTACGGAGGTTATCCAATCACTTCTTTCACAGCGGAGGAATCCTGTACAGGAGGACTCCCGATTTGGGACTACTAAGATGTGTCGAAGCAAAGGAAGCATCCAGGTTGTTGGAAGAAGTTCATGCAGGGACCTGTGGTCCGCATATGAATGGTTTTGTCTTAGCCAAGAAAATACTCCGAGCTGGTTATTTCTGGATGACTATGGAGACAGACTGCATCCAGTATGTTCGGAAATGTCATCGTTGCCAAATCCATGCAGACATGATAAAGGTGCCTCCTAACGAGCTCAATGCAACAAGCTCACCACGGCCGTTCGCCTCTTGGGGAATGGATGTCATCGG
Source organism: Nicotiana attenuata (assembly GCF_001879085.1). Lineage (NCBI taxonomy): Eukaryota > Viridiplantae > Streptophyta > Magnoliopsida > Solanales > Solanaceae > Nicotiana > Nicotiana attenuata. Next base: position 377,600 of record NW_017670255.1, on the reverse strand, counting down.
ACCAATCGAGCCAGCCGCATCAAACGGGCACAGGTTCATTCTAGTGGCAATTGATTACTTCACCAAATGGGTTGAAGCAGCATCGTATAAGGCAGTGACCAAGAAGGTCGTGGCAGACTTTGTCCGCGATCGTATCATTTGCCGATTCGGCGTCCCAGAGTCAATCATCACTGATAATGGTTCCAATCTCAACAGCGACCTGATGAAAGCAATGTGTGAAACCTTCAGGATTAAGCACAAGAATTCTACAGCCTACAGACCTCAGATGAATGGAGCTGTAGAAGCAGCCAACAAGAACATCAAAAAGATACTAAGGAAAATGATAGAAAAACACAAGCAGTGGCATGAGAAGCTATCATTTGCTCTATTGGGATACCATACCACCGTCCGCACATGAACTGGGGCGACTCCTTATATGTTGGTTTATGGCACCGAGGCAGTCATCCCGAGCCCGAAGTGAAGCTTCTCTCCCTGAGAATTATGCAGGAAGCAGAACTTGAAGATGCAGAATGGGTAAAGAGTCGCTATGAGCAATTAGCCCTTATAGACGGGAAAAGACTGAATGCAGTTTTCCATGGTCAGCTTTATCAGAATATAATGACCAGAGCCTTCAACAAGAGAGTCAGGCCAAGACAGTTCGCGCCAGGGCAGTTAGTACTGAAGAAGATTTTTCCGCACCAAGACGAAGCCAAAGGAAATTTCTCTCCTAATAAGCAAGGTCCGTACATGGTTCACCGGGTTCTAACCGTAGGAGCCCTCATACTCGCAGAAATGGATGGAGAAGTCTGGCCAAAGCAATTCAACTCAGATGCAGTCAAGCACTACTATGTGTAATCTTTATGCTTTCCTATATGATGTATTTGAACTACGCCTGACCTGATTCCCGTTTAAGAGGGGATACGTAGGCAGCCCTATGGGTTCGATCACAATTCAATAAAATTTCCATTCCCCCGCTATTGGAAACTGGGCAGAATTTTGAGGAGGACCCTCAAAATTCCGAAGTTGATTTCAGCCATTCATCACACACAGCCGTCAGAAGCATCAGTCCAGTAAACTGGGGCAAAATTTTGAGGAGGACCCTCAAAATTTCGGAGCAAGAGAGGTTGCAATGTCTTCAACCGCATCGCAGTCGTCGGTTCATCTAAAAAGAAGACTTTTATTTTCAATTATGTATTTACGTTACATTATTTTACTAAATCATGCATAACTATTATCCGAATTGCTTTGTTTAGCAACGCTACCCCAATGATACACAACATCAAGCAGGACGAGCAAAGGCCACGGGAAGACGAACTAACCTTTCCCCTTTTGCAAAACTCACGATTTTTCTTTGGATGCAGGCACTCAATTCGCAATGTCATTAGATATATTTATGCACTCATACTTTATCAAGAATGCAACTTCTCAAAATCATCACCTATTTACAATTGCTATCCGTACACAACATACCCAGCAGCCACAATGATGCAATCAGCTATCAGCTATCATCTACCAGCTAAGAGATTTCATTACTATTCACCCTGTTAATTCCTGCATTTTGCGTAAGGCTACTTTTCTGCCTTCCGAGACTAAGCATTGTCTCCATCTACATTTCCTGCATTGCATAAGGCTAACTTTTTGCCTTCCGAGGTTAAGCTCTACCTCCATCTGCATTTCTTTGCATTGCATAAGGCTACCTTTCTGCTTTCCGAGACTAAGCTTTGTCTCCATCCTGCATGGCTGAAATATCGCCACTTTTATTTAAATCCTGCATCGGCTGAAATATCGCCATCGTTATTTCAAATCCTGCATGGCTGAAATATCGCAACTTTTATTTAAATCCTGCATCGGCTGAAATATCGGCATTTTTATTTAAATCCTGCATTGGCTGAAAGATCGCCACTCTCTGCATCTCATGGGCTGAAACCTTTTGCATTCATGGGCTCAAAGATCGGTAAAATGTCCAAAGGCGTCATTGTTTGGAGGCACCATTTTCATAGCCCGAGAACGCCATGCCATGGCCCGAGGATCCCGCTTTATATTCTGCACATCATTATTCAAAGGCATCATGGTTCGAATGCACCATCATCATAGCCCAAGAACATCATTTCATAGCCTGCGAGTCCTTTATTATGCGCTTCACGGCCCAGGACGTCATGGTCTGAGGACGTCATCCTAACCGTCCAAAGACAGCATTCATGGTCCAACGGGAACTTGCATCACGTTTAAATTCTGCACGATATGCTTGTATTACTCAATTGCAGGTACATCAGCTGGCAACGGCCATTACAGCAGGAGCGATCTCGCTCCGGTTCTCGCAACCCATCAGTCCCTGACCACCGTTCCTAACCTAAATATTGCATCCGTCTGTTCAAAAACCTTCATCGGCATACTCCGTCGATGTACCCCGAACTACATATGACCTGATTCCTATAAAACCAGGGATATGTAGGTAGCTCAGAAACCAGAGCTCGGTCAAAACCTTTGCAAGTCGTCTCTCTCGGTCAAAAATTGGTCATCATATCTTTACCCGACAACTCTTTCATCCTTCCCGGATAAAGAGGGGCAGCTGTTGATACCCAATTTTTCCCTATGTATTTTATATACTCAAAATGTTCTCAAAATAGTATGTACATGCATATATAAGCATGCCCAAGAGTTTTGGTATCTTTCCCTTATTTTAAAGGTTTTTTAAATCAATTTGTTGTCTATTTTAATAGTACAAAATTCAATAATTATTTCCGGACTATCATTTTTTGATGAATAATTTATTTTTATTTCATATTTACACCAAGATATAATTAATGTGATTTTTTGCATATTTTTATAAAATTTATTTGGTATTTTAAAGGCTAAATTGCTATAATTGCAATTATAGCCTATTTTTCGATTAACAGTATTTTGCAAATACAAAATTGCTCCAGTACTTTTAATTAATATTTATATGATTATTAATCAATTTAGTGCTTTTAACTGGTTTTGGAAATTATTTTAACTATTTTTAAAATAAAAAGGGAAGAAATGGCTGTTTAACATTTAGCCTCGTCCATTTCAATTATAACCCCTTTGCAATTTCAATTTTAACCACAATTGAGCCCAATCGCAACCAGCCCAAATTTTAAAGTGACCCAATCTATAAAAAACCGACCGGATCCCCCCTTTTTATTCTCTAGATCAACGGCTCAAATTGATTATTTCCTTTTTAATTCACAGACGACCCCTAACCCTAGTTCATTTTCCTCCTTCAGCCGCCCTTGAACTCCCAAATTCTCTCAAGGCTCCCCGGAACCCTAGCCTCCCCTACCTTGTTCCACCATGTTTTCACCGGCGTCCATGGCTTCTCAGGCCATGGACAGCCTATACCCACCTCATATGGCTCCTGCATGTCTGTTGTTCGAAGGATCGAGGCCAGACCTCGAGGGTCTTCACCCAGGCCTTCACTGATTCGAAGATTCCGGCCATCTCCGGCCTTGCTCCGGTGGCTCTTGGTCTTTTGAGCCTGTTTATGACATTATCCGACTTAGATCGGGTATTTTCGAAGCCTTTCTCATCTCTAGGGTTCATCTGGAACCCTAAATATCGAGGTTCTCTCCGATTATTTTAGATCTGTTACGTGTTTGCACTGTTGCTTAAGTTTCTTAAACCTTTTTTTTCGATTTTCTTTCAAAAAGCATTTCTTTTCGATTAGGGTTTCTGGAAAGTCCTTAAAATGTTTCTGACTCTTCTTCTTCTCTTTTCTTTGTGTGAATCGATCCCTGCTATGTTCTTACTGGCTCTTTTCTGACTCACATGCCTTTCGTGTGTTCTTATATTTGCCTTGTTATGAAATTTATTTTATTATGCTCTGTTCTATCTCATACTGGTTTTTCACCATGCTCTCTCATGTCTATCTTATGTGTTCCTCTACTGTATTTTCCTACTGAGTTTTGATCCTTTGTTTGCCTTTACCGGACTTCGCCTGGATTCTTTCTAGATGTGTTTCATCGACTATTTCTTTAAGTTTACACTACCTGAACTCATTTAATTTTCAAGCTTTCTTGAAACTTGTTTCCTGTACTGGTTCTTATGTTCTACTTGCTATTGTGCTTGTATTCTTCTCATGAGACTCTGAAAAGGTCTCTGAGCTCATCTCGATAGTTTGCCTCTTCATCTCTGTATCAAATTCGAGTTTAAAAACCCTAGGGTCTGGGGGTTTTCTTTGGCTAAATTTGGTTTTATGTTTGGAAAAGGGTTCTACTTTGAAACCTTGAACTCTCAGACTCACTTCGAGTTTATGAATTGAATTTGAACCTTTTTCTGCGTTTGTGATTTGAAACCCTCTTGCTTGACATGTCTATGTGTTTTATACGAGAGCTTCTCTTTCAAAGGTCTTGCCAACTGTTAATTGATTCTGAATTCCTTTAATGTTGCTTATTTGATTGTTACTGATTTTTCCCTAATTTAAAACTTTCCATTTACCTCTTTTCTGACTCGAGCAAGGCTTTCAATGGGATTCTTTACTGGTTATTTTAATGATTCCCTTTCCTTGTTTTACAAATCAAGTACCACCATGTATTTACCCTTATTTGTCTACCTTGCACGAGGTATTTACTTGATTTCCTTCCTTAAATAACTTCTGCCCATTATCGTTTGACTTTGGACTCCTTAATTAAATGACGTCTATAGGCTGATTGATTTTAATTGGTACATAGTTCCTTAATTATTACTAAACTATGATTCTTGCCTTATTTGCTACACCTGTTTGCAATTATAAATACCCTGCTCTTTCATTAACACACACACGATTTTAATCATCACAACTCTGTTCTAAAACTTACACTCTTGCTTTTTGATTGCAATTTGACTTCCCTAAATCCACTGTTTCTTCCTACTTGCTCTTCTGAACTGGTATGTCCTACTTTTGATTCAAGCATCAAAATCCAATGTATTTACTTACAAGCTTTTATGCCCATGCCTAATTTACTGCTTTATAGAGTTCAGTTTTAAAATGATTACATATGTTTGGCTATCTGTTATTGCAATGAATCCCTATCCCCATTCCTCTTATGTGCTTGGGCTGTAGTTTAAGACATGGCAACATACAAAGTTGTTGTCATGGATTAAGACTGGGTCCTTTGGATCCCAGCCTCTTTCAATCTCCCATACCCCCATTCCCTTATGTGAATAGAGTTAAGGTATAGCCTGGCAGCCTCTAAATTGCTGTCCATGGCTGAACCTGACCCTCAAAGGGTCCTAACTCTCTAGTTTTTAAGTTGACGAGCTGGTCAGGGGTGTGCCAGCCTGCCCTGGCTCCCCCCTCCCTAATTCCTTTTCATTGCACTTACACTTACTCCTAAGCCCTTAAGTCCTGCCCCCCTCTTGTGAGCCTTGCCCCGGGACCTTGAGTTCCCTTTGAACTTGGACACTTGAGGGCTGCCCTTCTACACTGCACTATAATCTGTTCCGCAATAATATTTGGGGTGTAAGCACTGCCTGGAACTCTTGAAGTTCCTTGGAACTTTGACACATCCCAAATAAGAGAAATGCTGTGAAAAATCCGATCCTGGAAGTTGGTTTATCTCATATTATTAGACTTTGAGTCTGCATTAGGCTGATTAGATGTAGATGTAATCACTGATGTATTTTCATTTATTCTTTTGATTCACTTGGTCTGTCATAAGCTTTGTAATGAACCTTGTAATAACTACTGGGATATTGTGAAAAGGGATGGGATAGAATGCATGCCAAAGGGGTAGATACCATGCCTATAGGGTGTATATGTCTCAATTCTGCATTTTTCACGTAGATACCATGCCAATAGGGTATATATTTTCTCAATTCTGCATTTTCACGTAGATACCATGCCTATAGGGTGTATATTTTCTGAATTCTGCATTTTCACGTAGATACCATGCCTATAGGGTGTATACTTTCTCAATTCTGCATTTTCATGTAGATACCATGCCTATAGGGTGTATATTCTCTCAATTCTACATTTTCACATAGAAAACATGTCTATAGGATTAATACTTTAAAATGCTGCATTCTTCACATAGATACCATGCTCATAGGTTTTCTGCACTTTGCAATATATACCATGTCAATAAATCACTGCTAAAATTCTGCACATCACGTAGATAATATGCCTATAGGATTTTTCCTGCATTTTGCACGTGCATCTGTCATTAGGCAATTCCACTTATAGGACCTAACCTGCTTAGAAGATCTCTGCATAACAAAATTCGTAACACCTAGAAAGCATGCCTATAGGAGTAATCGATTAAAATCTGAAATTGCCCACTCATCTTTAAAATCAGTAGTAATTCGTTTAAAGTGCTCGCAGAACTTACGATACTGTAACTATTTTTTTTTTTTTTGCAATCAGTTGGTTCTTCCCCCGTCTTTGAACTAATAGATATCATGCATATAGACCCTATTTGACGCAGATAGATAGTTAGATAATTAATCAATCATCCGTTTTTCTGCAACTACATCTAAGCAGGACCAATTCGGACTCCCTATCTGGAAAATATGTGGTAGATCAATTCTTCCTACGCTAATTTTAATCAAGGACCTAAACAGTATGTGTAAGACGTGCTAAACAATTCGTTTCTCTAAATGAGGAGGCCTACTTGAGCTTTTAATTGCTTTATCTCCCCATTAAGTGTATTATGTGTTTTGATTGTCGCCTTAGAATTTTATCCTTTTAAACCTCTGAAAAGCCAAGCTTCCTCCCTTTAGAATTAGTAGTCCTAAAAGCCTCCAGGACTGATAGGTGGGACGGGTAATAGCACGTTGTAGGTAGCGATACCATTCCACGATTAATACCTTAACAGGGTGGGAAGGGTAGACATGGAGATGATGATCACACGATAACACGATGCGTACGATTGGTTACCGGTGTTGTGTGGATGATCCATGTGATTTATAAACCTAGGACACCTTTCCTTATGTTACTTTGTTTAGTATCAATAAATTCTGTCTTTTCAATTACCCAAAACTCTCCTTTAATTTTTTCACTGCATTATTCCTTTTCCTTCTAACTTTTTCTTCTTTGTTTATTCAATGTCTTGACTAATTCTTGCACTTAGACTCTCCCTCAAACAAATTATAGATTCCAACATGCTTGTTTGCAACCCTTATGTGTAAATTTATTTGTATACTTGTTTACATTAAAGTCACAACATAGCATGGCCGGGAACCACACTAGTGGATCTTGAGGGGTGCCTAACACCTTCCCCTCGAGATAATTTCTAGTCCTTACCTGAACTCTGGTTTCCAAATTCAAAACCCTTAGTGTCCTAATGCACTTAATCATTAGGTGGCGACTCTTCAATTCCAAAAACCCAATTCCCAAACGGGAATAGAGTTGTCTTCCCAAATGTCGTAAACCCGATTTCGCTTTAGAAAAAGGGGGCGTCGACACTCATCACATAACTGATAATTCTCACAACTTGCAGGAATACAATGGCATGGAGCAGGTCTCCGTGGGTGATGGTAACAAAATGCCAATAACTCACACTGTTTAACTCAATTACATGCATCAAATAATGCTTTTAAACTCTCTAACACTCTCTGTGCTCCTAGCATTAAACGCAACTTACTCTCCGTCTCTAAATTTTTTCAAGATAACCTAGCCTCTATTGAATTCTTTCCGTTTCATTTTTCTGTGAAGGACGTGGAAACGCGAAATCCGTTGGTGCACGGTCGAAGTAGAGACGGTCTCTATGAGTGGCCAACCTCACCTTCCATATCTTCCCCTAAAGCACATTTGGCCTCCACCAACACATCCATCTTCACCTGGCATCGTCGATTGGGTCATCCGCATGCAAGAGTTTTAAATTTTGTTTTGAATAAATTCTCGCTACCTTGCTCGCGAGACAAATTTTTAGTTTGTAATTCTTGTTCATCGAATAAGGCTCATCGCCATCCTTTTCAGAATCTTACTTTATCAAGTACCAAACCGTTTCAAACAATATTTAGTGATTTATGGGGCCCTTCTCCGGTTTTATCGATTGACAAAAAATCATATTACTGCATTTTTGTTGATCAATATACCAAATATACTTGTCTATATACATTTAAAATAAACTGAGGTTAAAGACCTTTTCAAAAATTATCAAGAATTAATGGAACGTCGTTTCAATACAAAAATTCTTTCTATCTATATTGATGGTGGTGGCGAATATAAAAGTCTTGATACATACCTAAGTTCTCAGGGTATTGAACATCTTTTATCTCCCCCATACACCCCCCCCCCCCAAAGAGTCGCTCTTGCCGAACGACGTCACAGATATATTATTGAAACGGCAAGAACTTTACTTCACGAAGCTTCGCCTTCCACCGACTCTTTGGTCATTTGCTTGTCAATATGCGGTTTATCTCATAAATCGCTTGCCAACCTCACTTTTACAAAATAAATTACCTTTTCAAATATTGTTTGGTAATGATCCAGATTATAATTCTTTAAAAAATTTCGGGTGTCTCTGTTATCCCTGGCTCAAACCCTATTCAAAAAATAAATTAGAGTCACGGTCAACACCTTGTGTTTATTTAGGTTATTCTTTAAATTATTATTGTCATCAATGTTTTGATCCGAAATATTTCAAAATATATTTATCTAGAGATGTAAAAAAATTTGAAAATAATTTTCCTTTCCAGAATATCTTTTCAAATATTTTTTTAAATGTTAAAACTCTTGCATGGGAAAACCTAACTGAAACTAACCCAACAAAATCTCCTATTTTTTCTCCTCCCATAATAAGTGAATTACCCAACCCTATACTTATCCCAAATACAGAAACCATCGCTCAAAAGAACACCGTATCCTCTGCCTGTGCTCCAACAGAATCTGCAACTACAGGTACGTCTTCTACTTCTCCTCCTACAAATTCTGTTGTTCCTCCTGATCTTAATGATACCCAATTTTATCCCCCATTGCCATCCCCAACAGTTATCCCAAGAAATTCAAATGTCTCCTCTCCTCCACAATCACTACGTACATTATCACTACCCCCTTCTTTAACACCTATATATTCTCAACAACCATTCACCTCAGTCCCACAGCCTCAATCACCATTTTTTCCAATTTTATACAATCGCAGAATGACCAAAATGACATCTACTGGCCAAACCACCGTTGCTCGTACCACTGCCTCAACTCCGCAACCATCAAAACCTTCCCTCGAACCACTTCCATTCATAGAACCACAACAACCTTCTCTCCCTCCTCCAAATCGTGTTGTGACCCGTTCACAAAACAACATTCACAAACCGAAAACAATCCTTGACTTCATGGCTCACTTATCCCCCACCATCACCCCTACCAGTTTTAAACAAGCTAACAAACACCCAAAGTGGCAGAGAGCAATGAAAAGTGAATTTGATGCAACATTGAATAATCAGACATGGGAATTGGTACCACATGACCCCACAAAAAATATTGTTTCTTGCAAGTGGTTATACAGGTTAAAGCAAAAAGCTGATGGGACAATCGATCTCCACAAGGCTCGTCTTGTTGCAAAGGGATTTACACAACGCCCTGGAATTGACTTTCACGCTACATTTCGGTTGTCAAACCGACTACTGTGCGATTGGTGCTTTCGATTGTTGTCCCGCAGAATTGGCCCATACGTCAGCTTGATGTCAACAACGCATTCTTGCAGGGTCACCTAGAAGAAGAAGTCTACATGGTCCAACCTCTGGGTTTTGAAGACGAGCAGTTCCCCTCACATATATGTCGCCTAAAGAAAGCTATATACGGACTCAAGCAAGCTCCTCGGGCCTGGTACAATGAACTTAAGACGTTCCTTCTTTATTTGGGATTGTCAAGTCCGAATCTGATGCATCACTTTTCATTCGCAAAATGTCGAACAACGTGTTGTATGTGCTGGTTTATGTCGACGATATCATCATCACAGGGAGCCATAGCTCATATGTAAATCAGGCTATATATTGTATTGGTGGCTGTTTTTCCATTAAGGATCTCGGAAACCTTAACTTTTTTTGTCGGAGTTGAGGTGCTTCGTGTTGCAGATGGAATTACTCTATCACAATCCAACTACATCAGTGAAATCCTCTCTGAAGAAAATATGAAAGACTGCAATTCCACAAAAACTCCAATGAGTTCCAGTGAAGTTCTTCAACAAAATGATGGAGCGGAACCAACTGATGCCACTCGCTACAGGAGAGTTCTGGGAAAACTACAGTACTTGTCTTTCACTCGTCCAGACATAAGTTTCTCTGTGAACAAATTGTCTCAATTTATGCACTCCCCATCTGAAGTACACTGGAAAGCACTCAAACGAGTACTCGGGTATCTTCAAGGAACAATTCAGTTTGGTCTTCGCATTCAAAGAGATAACGATTTCAAGCTACACATGTATTCTGATGCGGATTGGGCTGGAGATGCGAGTGATCGAGCCTCCACTACTGGTTACATACTATTTTTTGGCCAAAATCCTTCCCCCCATGCCCAAGCCAGTCGGCAACTGGAATAACATAAGATGGGGAACACATTAACAAGGATTAGTTTGGTGGTCATACCATTATAGGAAAATAGATATTAGGTCCTACTCAACCTGAAAAATTAGTTTATGAGGTAAGGATTGCCCAAAGCCAGATAAAGAAACAACTTCTCATTCCCTCAATCAATATGGGACTATCTAACAATTAGGGGTGGCAAAATGGTTCAAGAAAACAGTTAACCACCCATATTATCCACTAAAAAATGGGTTGGATAATGAACTTTTTAAAAACGGGTCAAATATGGATAAGAACCATATTATCCATTTAGAAAATGGATAACCAATGAGTAACCAATGGATAACCAATGGGTTTAACTTTTACATTTGTAAAGCCTCAAATTTGGGGTTCCTCAAGTTAGGGAGACTAAGAATTTTCCCAAAAGTGATCATATACAAGAAGTCATGGATAATATGGGTAACCCATATTATCCGTCGGTTAACCCGCTTTTTATCTGTATTGAATATGGGTCGGGTTGGATAGTTGAGCCATTTTTTTATTACCCGTTTTCGACCCAAACCATATCCGATCCGACCCACCCGTTTGCCACTCCTACTAACAATAAAAGAATATCCATATGGCCAAGCCAACTAGTTTGTGGTTGAAGCATAATAATTATTATTTTATTGCTAAGACAGAGCATAAGGTTTAGCCATTTTAGTGGAAAGAGTTGTTGGAGCTATGTGTTTGCTCATGCAAGTGCCAACCATAATTAAGGTCGGTCTAATTTACTGCATGGACTCGTTTAGACTTTGATGTTGTAAAACTTTTACTTCATATTGCTATGCTTGAGCATAACATTTAGCTATTTACGTTGAAAGAAAAATTCTATTGATCAACTATTTAGTAGTGTGTTTTTACTGCATCTGACAATTTGGATAGTTCGCTATTTTTTTTTGGAAACTTACACTTTGTTTGGATCATTGTTCCCTATCGTTTTATAATGTATTGTATTGTATTGTATCGTATCGTTTTATGAATACAATGTTTGGATAGATTGTATTGTTTGTTATTGTTAAATAATATTTTATTGTTTGGTTTGACTGTATCGTACTGTACTGTAACTGATAAGTTTACCAAAAACCCTCAATTGTTTAAATATTAAATTTATCAAAATTATGTATAAAAATAATTTTAAAAAACAAAACAAAAGAAGGCAAAACACAATAAGGAAGCAGAACAAAGGAGCGAGACAGAAAAAGACAAAACAAAGGAGCACAACTAATTAGAATTGAGTTACAAGCAAATTAGGAAAAAAAATAAAACAGGAGGCAACAAAATACCTTTAACATTGGTCTGGAAAAAAAACAAAGTAGGTTATAAGTTGGAGATTTGGAGTTAAAATAGAAAAAAGATAAAGGGTAAAATAGAATTATGGAGTAATAAGCTAGGGCATAATCGGACAGAAAAATAGGAAACAATCCCACCACACCAAATCGGTTGTTTCAAAAAAGGGGACTTTTCATTGTTCCGGAACAATGGATTTAACAATACAATACAACCAATTTTAATGAAACAATCAAAACAAACATTGTTTTGGGATAATAATACAATACAATACAACGAGGAACAACCATCCAAACAAGCTGTTAACAACATTATAGTATATTATATTTTGAAACAATTTAAAGTTAAAGAAAACCAGACGGATGGCATCTTATTGCTTAAAATATACACCAAACAGATTTCAGAAGTGGTTTGGTTTGTGAGAATTTACAGTGTGTGTGCTGAACTCAAGCTTCTCCCATGGAGGAAACAAGCTCGTTCAATGAAGGAGGCGCATGGTTTGTGAGAATTTACAGTGTGTGTAAAATGAATACAATATAATGTTTATATACACGTGTAGTATCTAACTTAGCTAACCTCTAGATATGACAGTTGTAAACTAACTGTCATAGTGCACTTCACTAACTAACTAATAGCACATTAATTAACTAACTAACTGCCTATTCTAATACTCCCCCTCAAACTAGGGGTGTAAAATGTTAATAACTCCCAGGTTGCCAATTAAAAAATAATGTTGCACCTTCCCTAAGCCTTTTGTCAACAAGTCAGCCTGCTGATCTTTAGACCCAATGCAGTGTGTAGTAATCGCCCCTTCTTTGATCTCGTCTCACACAAAATGACAATCAATCTCTATGTGTTTAGTTATCTCGTTGAAGATGGGATTTGATGCAATCTGTAGTGATGCCTTACTGTCACAAAACAAGTCTACTGGTTGTTTAATAGACACATTTAGTTCTGCAAACAACCCCAGTAGCCATGTTACCTCTGCTGTAAATGCTGCCAAGCTTCTGTACTCTGCTTCTGCAGAGCTTCTTGACACAGTTTGTTGTTTGTTTGACTTCCAAGATACAAGACAGTCTCCAAATTTTACTATGAAACCAGTTACTGACCTCCTGGTATTGGGGCAAGCTGCCCAGTCTGCATCAAAAACATGTTAAATTGTCTGCTTGTTTGCTACTCATAAGAACTCCCACTCTTTATATATTTCACCACTCTAACAGCTGCATCCCAATGTGACCTTCTTAGTGCTTGCATGAATTGACTTAATGGCTGCACTACATAGCTTATGTCAGGTCTTGTTATTGTCAAACAAGATCCTCCCAATTAATCTCTCTTGTTATTCCTGCATGTTCATCATATTCCAAAGTGAATTTCTGGTACAAATCCACTGGTATTGCAGCTGGTTTGGTGCCTCCTAATCCAAGATCTGAGATTAGTTAGAGTGCATACTTCCTCTGATTTAATAGGATTCCTTTGTCTGATCATGCAACTTCTATTCCCAAGAAGTATCTTAACTCTCCAAGGTCTTTCACCTTGAATTTCTGATGCAGAACATCCTTTGCTTCTTGTATGAACCTGCTGCTGCTTCCTGTAATCAGCAAATCATCCACATGAATCAAAATTGCTACAAAGTCATCTCCACTTATTTTAGTGAATAATGAGTAGTCATATAAACTCTGTTTGTATCCTGCTTCTAACAAGGCTTCTGTGAGCTTTATCTTCCACTGCCTCGAAACTTGTTTTGGTCTCCCCATGTCTTATAAATCCCTGAGAGAGTTCCATGTACACTTCCTCATACAAAAATCTCCTTGTAAGAATGTATTGAATACATCCATCTGATACATAGTCCATTTTTTTGTGGCTGCTAATGCAATGACTGCCCTAATAGTTACCATCTTTGCTACTGGAGAAAAGGTTTGATGATAGTCCAACCCTTCCTTTTGGTTGTACCCTTTGGCCAGCAATCTAGCCTTGAACCTCTCTACATCTCCATTTACTTTGTATTTGATCTTGTAAAGCCATTTTGATCCAATAGCAGTTTTCTTTTTTAGATAAATCAACAAGTCCCATACATGGTTGTCTTCCAAGTTCCATTTGCATTGCTTCCATCCACTTCTTATCCTTTGATGCTTCCTTAAAATTTTGTGGCTCTGTCAGTGTTGATATTTTGGCTAAATAGCATCTGTATTTTTATGTCACGTTGTCATAACACATGTAATTAGCTAGAGAATAAAGGGTTGCTCCATTTACCTTCTTGTTGGTCATGTAATCTTGAAGTCACAATGGTGCTTTGGTAGTTCTTCCTGATTTCCTCAAAGTCTCAGAAGTGTCAACAATAGTTGTGGAGCAAGGCCAGAAACTTCTGTATCAAGATTATCATGTTGTTGTGCAGCATCTACAGCAAGGTCTGATTGTGTTTCCCCTTCATCTGGTTCTGAGTCTAAAGCAGCTGCAGAGCTGTCTTCCAACTCATCATCCTCAGAAGAATTACTCTCCGCGGATTTCCTGTTGAATCTGGAGTAGCAGGACCCAATGGAGTTTGATTTTGTTCATCCTCATGATCATAGTGCACAACTTCCTTATGGTTAGCCAGTCTCCCCTTATCATGAGGTCTTGTAGAGACAGGCAGTTCAACACTGAATGGAAAAGTGGCAGCATATCTTTCTTGAATGGAAAAATGTGCTCTTTGAACACAACATCTCGACTCACAAGAAGATGTCCGGACTCTAAATCCAGCAGTCTGTAACCTCTTTGGGTTGCAGAATAGCCCAGAAACACAGCAGCTTTGGCTCTGGCTAATAACTTGCCATGCTTAGGCAAATTGACTGCATAACATAGGCAGCCAAATACCCTTAATATGTGCCAGAGAAGGTGTTCTCCCATATAGAATCTCAAGTGGACATTTTTCCATTAAGCACAACAGTTGGAAGCCTATTAATAACATAGACAGAAGCCTCTATGCATTCTCCCCAGAATCTGGTAAGGAATCCCTGCTTGAAACTTAAGTGCTCTTGCAACATCAAGTATATGTTTATGTTTTCGTTCAACAATTCCATTTTGCTGTGGTGTATAGGCACAACTACTTTGATTTATGATCCCATGAGAATCTAATAGTTCATTGCATTTGACATTAAGGAACTCAGTACCATTATCACTTCTAATTATCTTTACAATGGCATAAAACTGTGTTTTGAGCATAGTAAGAAATTCCTCTAGAATAACAATCATATCAGTCTTAAATTGTAGTAAGAACACCCAAGTATATCTTGACATGTCATCAACAATGGTTAAGAAATAATACTACTTCTTATGATAAGTAGGGATCTTGTAAGGTCCCCAAACATCCATATGTAATAGCTCTAGGATGCATGAACTTTTAGAGGTACTGCTAGGAAATGGCAACCTACTCTGCTTAGCTAGGGACATATTGGACAATCAGTGATTAAGCTAACATCTATCACTACATCTTGCAAGAAATTTATATTCTTCATGTTGCTCACTGAAGGGTGTCCAAGACTTGCATGCCACAACTTTCCATTTGTTTGTTCACTTTGAATAGCTGCAGCCATAACAGGTTCCTTTGGAACTTTATTGAGAAAATTCTTTACTTTGTACAGTCCTCTTTTCTCTCTACCAATCCCCCTACCCTGTCACTGTAAAGGTCCTGAAATATGCAAAAGTCAGGAAAGAAGTTGACAGCGCAAGAGAGATCCCTGGTCAGTTTTGAGACTGAGAGCAAATTGAATTTGAAATCAGGAACAAATAATACATTTTGCACACTCATGTTATCTAGGAATTTTGCAACTTCTATATGAGTAATAGCTGCCTTCTTTCCGGTAGGTAAACTAACCTTTTCTCCATTTTGTGAATTAAGCTTCCTTTTTGTATTTAACAATTCTAGACTGGCAGTGATATGATGTGAAGCACCTGAATCGTCTATCAACTCACTACATTTTAAATCTGCCACGAGTGTAGTGATAATACATGTCTTGTTTCCCTGTGAATCATCAGCTCCTTTGTTTAGCATAGTGAGTATCTGACCATACTGATCTTGGTGAAGAAATATCCATCTCCAGTGTTGTTGGTATTGGAATTTCCTTCCTTCACACATGACTTGTTGTCCAAATCTACATTGTTGGCCGAATACTTCTTTCTTCCTTTGAAGTCCGCAGGGTATCCCACTAATTTGTAACAATTCTCCTTCAGATGCCCCTTCATATTGTAGTATTCACACTGCATAAAAAGGCTTATTTCCTTTGTAGGACTGACCTCGACTTACTTGCATTGCCAGTGGATCAATTTTCTCAGAACTAGCAGAATTAGACCTTTGGCTCTCATCCTCAAAAATTATTGCATAAGCTTGGTTTAGAGTTGGTTCAACATTTTTCATGAGGATTTGTCTCCTTGCTTGAGCATAGGAGTCATTTAAGTCCACTCAAAAACTTAAGCAACCTCCGCGTCTGAAAATGCTCAATGTTCTCCTTCGATTTTGCACAACCATATCTTGGTGAAGGAACCATGGCATCATACTCTACCCATAATTCCTTCAGTTTTGTGAAATATGTTGAAACTGAATCTATACCTTGAGTTATTGTAGCAATTTACCTATGTAATTGAAAAATTCTAACTCGATTCACCTTATCAAACCTTTCTCGCAGATCCTCCCAGAATAGATGCGCGTTTGAAGCATAGACAATATAAATAAGAAGGTCCGTTGATGCATAGACAATATAACGAATAAGGTCTGGTGACATAGTGTTCATGATCCAGTAAAGCACAATAGCATTGCATATTTTTCAATCCTCATGGAGCTAAGTCGTAAACGAGTCCTTTTTGCATGTGCCTAATACGAACCCTAATTTTCTCTTAGCTTGTAAAGCTATTCGCATCGATCTACGCCAAATACCATAATTCTCTGATCCGGTGAGTTTGACGGGAATCAGAATAGAACCTGGTGTGTTTAAAGGATGTACAAATAGAGGATGAGTGTGATCAATTTTTTCTGCTGCCATTGTTGAACTTCAGAAATTGAGCTTCGAGGATGACGATTTCTAAATCTACTCAAAGGCGAGCTGAATTTGCGGAAATTCCAGTCTCTATTGCTCTGATACCATGAGAATTTACAGTGTGTGTTGAGTGTGTGTGCTGAACTCAAGCTTCTCCCATGCAGGAAGCAAGCTCGTTCAATGAAAGAGGCGCATGGTTGCAACAGAGAGAGAGAGAGAGTTGAGAGAGAAATATCTAATCTCATTCAACTAGAAAATGAATACAATACAATGTTTATATACACGTGTAGTATCTAATTTAGCTAACCTCTAGATATGACAGTTCTAAACTAACTGTTATAGTGCACTCCACTAACTAACTAATAAGCACAGTAATTAACTAACTAATTGCCTATTCTAACATTTTGGATTCTTCATGCTTATACCGTTATACGGGCAATAATATAATTTTTAATTATCTTATTACAGTTCTTATCTCAAAGAAGAAGATAATACAAACTAAGTCTCTTTTTCTCTTTTTAATTTTCCCTTTCTACATACTTTTGGATGGAATGCTAAAGCACAAAAATACATATGAGTTTATGACTCCTGACGATATTGGACGTAATCGTTTTAATGAAGCTGGTATTATCCTCCGGAAACACAGGTATTCTTTTGCATTTTATATTTACTTTTAGTTGCTATAATGGAAACATTTCTTTTAGTACTATAGTATAGATCAATGAAATTCATGCTATTACTATTTGAAGAAGTAATTAATTATCTGTGAGCACGTGATTTTTGCCTCGCTTAAATTACTCCTATAAAATTCATTAGAATTAGGATTTTTCTTTTATTATTTGAATTTTAGGGAATTAATTGCATGATTTCGTGTTTGTTCGCATTGTTGTGTACATCTTTAGTTGGTATAATTCGTAAAAAAAATACAAAAAATATAGCACCTTTGCATTTCGAATTCAATTTTATATTGGTTAGTTTTATTAGTTAATTAATATTACCAAAAACAAGAGAAAATAACAAAAATAGTCATTTTACATTTTTTGTTTAGTTTTCTTTTTAAATTAGGATTTAGTTTATTTTAGAAAAATTAATTAGTCTAATTTTTGGAGTTAAATTAGGTTTTGTTAGTTTTAATTTTGCAAAGAAATACATAAATTAAAAAAAAGAGAAAACCAAACAATGAAAAAGAATTAAAAGGAAAAAAACTTGGTCTTAATAAATGCCCAGTTTTGGGCCAAACATGCTCCAGCCCAAAGCCAATCCCTCCCCTAAACCGGATTCAAACCCAGGCCCAATCCATAGCCAACCTGGTCCAGCCCCCCTTCTAATTGAAACGACACCGTTTCATTGCCCTGGAATCACGACCGTTGGATCTCGTCAATCCAACGGTCCGGAACTAACGAGGATTAGGGTATAAAAGTGTCGGAAGCCCCCTCTTACCCCTCACTCGTCTCTCTCAAACCCCCCTCTCCCAAGAACCCTAATCCAGCCGCCCTAATATCCTCTATCAAACCCGCCGGCAGCGACAACACAAACCACTCCGATGACTCCCAAACTTGCACCATACCTTCTCCTCCTCCTCCTTGTTCCAAATCCAAGTTCAGTTTTCTTCAAAACCCGCCCAAACCCCTCGAATCTTCGTTTGAAACCATGAACCCTAACCGCCGCCTTTGTTCTCCGGTGGCGGCGCCACCTCAAATCTCACCAGAAATCCCACCCCATAGCCTTCTCACCCTCCTCTCTCCGAATCCCAAACCGAAATCACTCAAACCTGGCTTGAATCCCTCGATCTTTAGATCTAGGGTTTTGTTCAGAAACTGGATTGAATTTCCAAGGCTAATCCGTGTTCGAATAGGTCCCAAAATAATGCTATGTGCTTGTTTTTGGCAAGAACAAGCATATAACATTATTTGGAGGTCAGATTCGAGGCTAGTCGATTTGAGGCTTAAAAAAACAGTGAGTTTTCTTATTTTTCTTTCCTTCCTTATTTGTAAATATTTCCTTTAATACATAGTTTTCTGTTTTTGTTTTCTTTCATCTTCACTATTTCTTTCGTTTGAATTAGGGTTGATTTAGGGTTTTGATTTGTGCTGGTGTTATGTTTCGTTTTATTATTTGATTTGATTGCTTGTTTAATTTTAACCATAAGATTCCATGTTTGCCACTATTTTACATTTTGATTTTTGTTTTGATTATTTTGCCTTCCTTCACATTGTAGTTTTAGTTTATTTGTCTGATTTTAGTTGTTAAGTTACTATTTGTTAGTTTAATAACAAATTTAGCCTTAAGACATTTGATTAATTAGAATTAATTTTTAGTGCTGATTGAATCGGTTTGGTTATAGATGATCCTCTTAGCTCTTTGGGCAGTTAACTATAGTCAAATTTTGACCAAGGTGAAAGGGGCTGGGGTTAGTTGGCTAGGTTAGGTAATTTAGGGGGAAGGACAAGGGTAGTATAGGTATTTTCAAATGAAGAATAATGCAGTAACTGAAATTGGAAACCCCTAGAACTTTCTAGATGGGGTTCCCAATTAGAATTTCAGGAATTTAGTGATCTAGCTTGGGCAACAAACCAATAAATAAGGGACTAACCAGCTAAAATTTGAAATAAAAAGGGGGACCTAGGGTGTAAATGAAAATATGAAGGCTGCCCTAGACTTTGCCTATAAAAAGGCATACCCATTGCCTTGTTTAAGAGGTCTAAAAAAAATCTGAAAAAATCCCCAAAAAATTTCTAGAAGTTGGAGAGATCTAAAAAATTCCCAAAGTCTGAACACCCAAAAAATCCTCCAACAAGTTTTGGAATCTGAAAATCCCCAAAAATTTCTACAAGTTTGAGATCTGAAAATTTCCCCCAAAAGTGTTCTACAAGTTTCAATCTGAAATTTGAATTTAAAATTCCAAAACCAAATCTGAAATTTAGAATTCAAAAATTTTTCATCTTTGATCTTAGTTTCTTCAAAAAAAAAAAATTAAAACACAACAGGAAAAAATTCAAAATGTACGGTTACATTGAGATTTTTAGATTGATTGCAAGTTTGGCTTGTTAATCCGAGTTCCTAGTGTTCCTGGATTCAATTTTAAGTCGTCTTGGGTTTATTCAAGCTATTTTGGGGTGTTTCTAGCTGCTGAGGTTTCAGAGGCTTTTCCTGGGTTTAATTTCGAGTTGGTTTGGGTTTACTCAAGTCTGTTTGGTTGATTGTTGGTGTTGTGCTTCCATAATTCAATTCTGGACTGATTTGATACTGTTTGCTGGGCTGTGAACTTGAATTTGAGCTGTTGTTTATCATTTGCTGCTGCTGACTCCTATTGCTTCTTATTGTGATCTAATTCCCAGGTACATGTCCTGAAATTCACTACCATGTATATCTCCAGCTGAAACTGAAATGAAGTTTAAGCATAATTCTGTTGTAGATTTCGTTTGTTTCAATGCTTTATCATAGTTTATTGTAATTAACTTGGACTGCTTGGGACTGTTTGAAACTTTTAAACTTGATATTTTTCATCTAGTAGTAGCTTTAGTATAGAATAGCTTAATGTCCTATTTTAGTAGAAAACGTCAGTTGTAGTGCAATTAATTCAGATCTAGTTATCATCTCCATTAGAAGTTGAAATAGAATTCAAAACAGATGCACGTTTGTATTAGTACAAGAGCAGGCGTATTTTGTAATTTTTAACATGCTAGTTAATCTAGTTGTTTCATTTGCAGATCTAATTCACGCATAGAAATCCTTTGGATGTAGTGATTGAAATTGATGTGGCTTTTAAGGTTATGAATTCAGCATGTTTGTTTAATCATGTATAAATCAGTTGAATATGTGTAGGATAATTGGATTCAAAGGCTGGCATGTTAGTTTGAATTTAGAACTGATTGTTTGTTTACCAATAATTAAGGCAGTTGTGAGTAAAATCAGTAGGCCAAAATTCAAATAAAAATCAGTAAGAGATTTGGGCTCATCTAAGACCCCAAATGTGACTGCTTCTGCTCAAACCAGACTTGGGTCTGACTCTGCTTAAGGCCCAGCGCCAGACAGCCCTCCCCCTCTCTTAAAGTTAAACAATTTTTTCCTTTGGGCTGCTTTTGAAGCCCAATCTGTTGAAGATCTTAGTTTGTTTACTGAAGCTTTTGATTCAATATTGTGATGTAATACTTTCAAGGATGGTTTATTAATAATGCTAATTAATTGGGGCCTTTTCTTTTATTTTAAAAGACAATACATAATAGAAAATCATAGTTTGCTTTAGGTTGGCCTTTAAATAATAAAACGAGGTGAGCCCCGCCAAATAAAACGCATAAATTGCGGGGCCCTCTTTAAGTGATCCTATCAAAATACCTAGAATTCGGGACGTGCCGTTTAGCGAATTTCACGGCCTCCTGCAAAGATAATAAACACGTTAGTTGCTTTAGGTCCGTTACTTAAATAATTTTACTTTCCTAAACATGGGTGCACATTTATGTGACCCAAATCCAAATCCCAACGAAGTTGAAATGTGTCAAAAATCGCGGGTGCATTTATGTGACATGGTTTGAGGCGCATTTTCACGACGTTGCAATTCTCTTTAAAAATAATAATAAAAGCGATTTAAATTTAAAAAGCACATAAGTTAAAATATGTATTAGCATTAGATTTTTAGCCAATTATAATAATTTAAGCGACCGTGCTAGAACCACGGGATCCGGGGGTGCCTAACACCTTCCCTCGGGTCAACAGAATTCCTTATTCAGAATTTCTGGTTCGCAGACTCCAAATGGGAAGTCGAAATTTTCCTCGATCTAGGATTCAAGTTAAACCGGTGACTTGGGACACCAAAAGCCAATCCTATCCCAAGTGGCGACTCTAAAAAATAAATAAATAATCCCGTTTCGAATAATGTCACTTTAAATGGAAAAACTCCCTTATACATTATACTTCGGGGTAGGTGTGTAAAAAGGAGGCGTGACAGCTCTGGCGACTCTGCTGGGGATACGAACCCAGAATTTCGATTCAGCGTTCAAGAATTCGAGCTTAGTATAATTGTTATATTTGGCTTTATCTGATTTTTCTACATGTTCCATGCTATATGTGCTAAATGTTTTACCGCTTTGATATTATCTGAATTGTATATATAAAATTGTTACGAAACCCTTCGCTTCTCATCTACGGGGATGTGCTCACTGGTTGAGACTCTCTATTCTGTTAGTGTCAATACCTTAAAATAAGAAAGAGGCCGGGCAAGTTACTAAGCTGGATGGCCTTTTGGTTCCCGGTACGTAGCCCCCTCCTCGACTCGAGTTGTCCGCTCGGGTACACAGTCTAGAACATATACTCAGGTTTTGAACCTAGAATAACTCGACCTCATGCCGGATCCCTAGTAGGACGTTTGTTTGCATCATGTGCATTTGACTTAGGGGACTCAACATAGGGGTTGGGTCCGTCAAGGACAGGTGACCTGAAATGAATTGACCATCCTGATGCATCTTACGTGCTACTTGCGCATTTATTTTTTTGCAAGAACAGCCACCTTGGGTCATTTTCAATGGTTAGCGGGCACAGCCTTAAAATCTTCTTTCCAGAAGTGCTGAAAGGCCGTATCTGCAAAACCGAGTCTTTGTTTGCTTAAATAAAAATTTTTCCTTTAGGTCAAAATAAATCATTAAAATACTCCTTAGACGTCATTCTTTCATAAAAAACATAAAAAAATACAAATTTTGAAACAATTGTGTCCGAAAATATTTTTGCTCAAAAATCCAAAACATTTTTATAAAAGTCCCTTTTCCGAAATTAAGAGGCAACTTTCAAAATCAAAAAAAGAAAAAAAAAAGAAAAATATTTCTTTTTACTTCTAAAAAATTCCCAAAGTTCCAATAAAAAGAAAAAGAATTCTTAGAAGTCTATCTTTCAAAAAAAAAAGCAAACGAAAAATCAAAATCAAAAATCAAAAATACATATTTCTTTCAAAAATTCCAAAAAAAGAGTTAGCTTATTCACCTTATTTGCAACAACTACGCTTGGTCTGATTCATGCGGGGTCATGATACGTAGGTGATAATAGGTGAATTGAACTATGATTAAGCCCCAAAAGAACCACTTTCTTGTAGAGTTTTTATTGTAAAAGTGATAGCAAAATGCTCTTATTAGCGCTTTTCATGTTTTTCAGGTTACATACATTAGAAGAAGGCTATGGAGTGGTTTTGTATCATTTATGGAAGAAAAAGAAGCCAATCGCATCAAAGTCGCCGAGTGAACCATTAGAAATACACAAACGAGGCCTGGAGGTGAACTGCCGCGATCCCAGCGTGGGCGCGGTAGGACCGCGGTGAGCTGTCAGAGGAGATTCAGAGAGGCCGTTTGGCCGCGGTCCCAGCGTGGGCACGGTAGGACCGCGGCAGGCGACAGGAACTTAAGGGACTGAAGTGCAAATTCCGAAATTCTTAGCCCAAAACCCTATTTAAATACTAGAACTCGCCCAAAGGAGGCATGTAACATTATTAGAAAGTACTTTGGCAAGAAAAACAATTGTGAGAGATCACCTAAAACATCTCTATTTCTTTTCTTCTTTATTCTCTTGCAATTCATGATTATGAATCTTTTAGTATTTGATTTACCCATTGTCACGAGTAGCTAAAAACCTTAATCTAGGGTTTTGGTGAAACCCGTTGGGGATGATTTGGTTGTTATATTAATATAGTATTGAATTGGTTGTTTATCTCAATTTGTTCAACTACGTTTTGATTGTGGTTAATTGGAAGGATCCTCAATTAGCCGTTCCTATTTATTATGTATCTGCTTGAAAGAGAGTACATATTTAGGTAGTTGTTTGAACAACATCACTCCCGGAGTATAGGCGAGAGTCATAACCAAGGGTTTAGAGGTTGGATTAGAGATAACGATACCTCGGATGCGATCTAAGTGAACTGTAATGCGAATCTAGCTAGCGTAGCTTGAGAGGGTGCGTCTAGTAAATTATCATAATTGCTTGAGAGAGATTTATGATAGCTAGAGAGTTCATGATTGATAGAGGCAACTAAGTCAACGCTATAAGAAACATACAACCAAGGAAATCAACAACGGGGGAAACCATTACCTTAGACATTTATTCCAATTGTTTACAATTCAAGCATAGTTAGTTTTCAGCGGTTTATTTATTTTCAATCTTGTCTTCTTAGTGATATTAAACAGATATAGCTAAGCCTTAGTTCTCCGTGGGATTCGACTCCGGACTTTTAGACCGGATTATATTTGCAGCGATCGCTTATCCATTTTAGGACTAGAGTTGGGCGTGATCAAATTTTGGCGCCGTTGCCGGGGAACTAACGGTGTAGTTGTAGCTGTATATATTGCTAGGGTTCAAGTTTGAACTTTTAGTTTGTTTTATTTTTTTTTGTATTTTTTTTTATAACTGTTGATTTGAGAAACATGGTATCTTGGAATTATGGGAATTAAGGTGTAGATAATTCTACTATTGATCTCCATACATATTTATGAAGGAAACCACCCGTGGCAAAATTTTCAAAACGTTCCTAAGAGCGAGTTATGTGCACCAACTCAATCTTATTTGTGGAATGTGTGTGATGTGTGTGGTGGTAAAAATGGTCACCTTCATGGTTGTGCTTATATTTCTTATTTTCCCCCAACCCCTTACTATGATGGTTCTACCTTTTCTTGTGAAGTTGATAGGAACAAAGAACCTGGAAATGCGGATCTGAAGGAGATCAAGGATATGCTAAAGTGCCTTCTGGAACAAAACAATGAGAAACAATTGCACATAGAAAGGCAAGAGGCAACTATTCGCAAGTTGGAGGCTCAATTGAGTCAAGTGGTTGGAGCTTTTAATGCTCAACAAGCCAATATTGAGGATAGTAGCCAAGAAGAGCATGAATTTGAGGTGTTAATTGGGGAGGTTAGAGTAGAACATCAACAACCTAGCCAACTAGAATTTGAGGATGTCAATGTTGAAGAAGTAATACTAGAGTCAACCAAGGACGTTGAAAATACAAATTTAGTTGACTCTAGTGTGATTGGTGTTGAGGAGGTTAAAAATCTTGAAGTTCATGTATTTGAGCGCGTTGGGCCTCATTCCAAACACTTCTCTACATTATGTTCAGACGGTGAAATGGAAATTCACCCTTATGAGCATAAAAAGGAGTCCAAGGAAGAGGTAGATGAGCCTTATATTTTGGATTTCTCAAGGCCGTCTAGGCAAGGTGACACTCCTCGGTCGAGAGCCAACAAGTGCATAAGATTTTATCTAATTTTTGGCTCGCAAGAATTTGTACCGCCCCAAGAGCATAATCATAAGCTTGAAGCAAAACTTGGGGTTCAATTCATAAGCTCG